>NC_080731.1:2243240-2388240 GCF_019097595.1 Hemibagrus wyckioides
ACAAACCCTGCACCTCAGAACAAAGCCACTGCACAATAAAGAGGAGGATTGTTGATGCTTTGGAGCAAAGATGGATACAAACTGCTTGTTTGTTTGTTTGTTTGTTTATTTATTTATTTCCAGGGTAAAGTAATGTAACAAACAACTTGCACTCTCATTAAAGTACTTGAATATGTGCTTCGCTGTGTAATTTAATCTTAGCATTTTTATTTAAGTTTGTTAACTAAAATCATTTGCATAATTTTATTTCCATCACAATTCCAGTCATCATCATCATGCAGTTAACCCGACACATTGTATTCCAATTAAGAGAGATGCAAAGTTTACACAATTTAATTTTCAACAGCCAATCAAATTAAAGCTCAGTGAAAATCTACTAAAGCCTAAGTAGCAATGTTTTGAGACAGTGAAGATGGACGAGCGTCGTTCAGCTCAAATAATCACATTTCTTTTTGTTCATTGTTCAACTTCGAACCTGTTATAACCTGTACAGGTGAGAGGTTAGCTAGCTGAAAAAGCTAAACCAGCTATCTAAGAAGCATCGTATTAAAAAACGTGCTGTAGTGATTTCCGGAACTAACTACTACTACTATACTAAAATAATTTCGAAATAAACATAAGCTAGCTCTTTATTTAGCTAACAATCTTAGCAAGCTACTTAAATCAAAATAGCGTTTTGCTATCTTCAGCTAGTGAGCTAACTTTGGCTATATTTTTAAACATATGCACAAATTAGAAAAACAGAATATCTTTTTGCTCATTTGTGTCAGTTATCAACATGTAAGAAATAATTTCAAAAGTTAATTTTGATTGAAAGGAAACTTAAAAAAAAAAAAAGTAAACTCTACTCCATCATTTGCTTTCATTAGTGTTTTACATACTTGAGTAAAGCGACTTGTAGGAAAGGCTCAATAAAAATCAATCCTTTAATTGAAATGACATTTTCAGCTGGTTCAGTTAGCTATTCTGGCTAAAAGGCACATTATTCAGGACCTGCTAATAAATAATTTGACTAACTGCAGTAAAAGCTGAAGTCGCAGGAGGAGTGTAACCATGGACCGGTCCAAACAGGAGCATGTCCTAGGGGTTTAATATTGTAATGAAATATTAATCACTCACTTTCAGGCTTAAAAGCAGTGTTTCTCAGTGTGTTCTGAGAGAAATGAATGTTATACAGGGCTCAGAGAGCAGCGAGAGAATCACTGAACACACACTTTTCTCTGTTTTTGTTTTAGACTTTATTTTATATCTATATGAAATTTATTTAGTCAGAAACTGATGAATGCCACATTCACGCTCAAGGTTCTTTTCATTTGAGTTTAAAACGAAAGAGAAATGGGTCACTGTCTGACTTTTCCAAGGATAAAATTGAACAATAGATATACATTTTTTTCTAACACTGTGTACGAATAGGAAGGTTTTTTTTAAAATAACTGATGAAATAAAACTTCATCCTGCACCGCGATGAACCTGCAGTATTCTGACTTTCTCCTGAGTCACTTACAAAGGAATTGGATTATTTATTTTAAACAGAAAACGTATAGAATCAGGACTGATAGCACAAATCTCTCACCTAGAGTATATACACTGCCATATATATTGCGAAAAGTATTGGACACCCCTCCAAATCATTGAGTTCAGGTGTTGTTTTTCAGGGGTTGGGCTCGGCTCCTTAGTTCCAGTGAAAGGAACTCTTAATGCTTCAGCTTCATACCAAGACATTTTGGACAATTTCATGCTCTTTGTGGGAACAGTTTGGGGATGACCCCTTCCTGTTCCAACATGACTGCACACCAGTGACCAAAGCAAGGTCCATAAAGACATGGATGAGTGAGTTTGGTGTGGAGGAACTTGACTGTCCTGCACAGAGTCCTGACCTTAACCCCATAGAAAACCTTTGGAATGAATTAGAGTGGAGACTGTGAGCCAGACCTTCTCATCCAACATCAGTGCCTGACCTCACAAATGCTCTTCTAGAGGAATGGTCAAAAATTCCTTTTAAAAATTTTCTGTGAATAATTATGATGCTAAGTACAATCAATAATTACTGTAAAAAGCATTACTCTGGAATTTAAACACACACACAATAAAATGGACATTATTCATGTTAGAACACCATGTTGATAAAGGACAAGGTGCTGGGGAACCTCCTCACTCATCCAGTTACAGTGTCCCTGCTGGTCATTTCCTGAGCTGAGATATGATTAAGCTGTTTGCTTCAGACTTCATACAGATTTCCAATTTTCTGAGTCATAGAGCATTAAGGGAGATGACCACATCCTCCCACTCAGGTACGATGTGTCATGCATGCTTTTGACCGCTGAAGCGTCTCCGTTTCCTACTCGATTAATTGAGGTTGGGTTAGAGAGCTGTGCCACACTTCGCTGACATTTTAATCATTCCTCAGAGACTTTGCACAGCAAGCCCTAAGATCTTGACACCTACTTTAATATTTTGTGATGATGCTGATGACACATCTGTTAGAAAGACACCTGGCACTACAGTCTGCAAGAGAGACACCTTGTTCCAGCAGCCTGGACACAATATGGGCCTGAGCACATCAGGGATAATAGTTTATTTCTTCTCAGTTAAATGAAAAGACGAATCACTAGTGCTTTAGATCAGGACGGAGTCTTAAGAAGTCAAGATCCAGTCCAAATAAAAACAAGACCATGACAAGAGACCATCGACATCAAAAACCATTAAATCCTCCTTATCCAGAGCCATGTACAAAAGTGCTTTGACGTCTCTATCAATGAACACATCAATACTGGATGCTAGGTTGCACACCAAAGATACCATGAGTCTGAAAATTATTTATTTATTTGGCAAACAAACTGAAAAAAAAAAAAGAAGTACTTCAGCGAAAGGGTAAGTCTTCACCCGTCATTTAAATATGGCCAGTGACTCAGCTGTTCTGAGAACTTGTAGGAAAATCTAAGAGAAGTTCTATCCTTCACCTCGGTGCCGGATGGTGGGTCCAGTTGAGCAGTGCTAGAGGATCTGAGAGAGTGAGATGCAGGGCTGAGGAGTAATAAGAGCTCAGAGGTAAGATGGTGCTGGTCCATTTTTGGCTTTGTAGGAAAGCATCACTGTTTTAAATCTGATGAGTGGAAGCCAATGGAGGAGTGCAGCAGTGGGGTGGACTGGGAGAACTTCGGCAGGTTGAAAACTAGTCATGTAGCTGAATTTTGGATCATCTGCAGAGGTCAGATTGAGCTTGGAGGAAGATCTGCCAGAAGAGAGTCCAGTCTTGAAATGACTGAACAAGCACCTGAGCAGCCTGTGTGGATAAAAACAGCCAAATTCTTCTGCTCAGGATGTTTTCTAAGAGAAGGTATTACTTTTTGTGAAAAGAAAAGACAAACTTTTTTCCCAATACCCAAAACTGGGACAGCCGGTCTCAAGATATTCTGCACCCAAAATGTTCAGTTTCTCCCCCAGTGTTTGTTTTTGACTGATCCTCCTTCAAATACTTTTGTAGAGCAAGAAATACTCTGCATACAATTTCATGAATAACATACCATTTATTTTATGGTTATTGTGCCTCTCCTTCCCTCCCTCAGATACCACGGCTTCTGCTCGGATCTCAGAATGTCTGAAGGACATATCATTATGGATGATGGCTCATCAGCTGAAACTCAATCCCAGCAAAACTGAACTGCTGGTCATTCCAGGTGATTCACCCCAAGCCCAGGATCTTGAACAACTCTCTGATCAACTCTCTGATCTCCCCTTTAGCCACTGCTTGCAATCTTGAGGTAACCATGGACAATCAACTGTATTTTCCCTCCCATGTTACACGCTCATGTCAGTTTCTTCTGTACAACATCAGAAGGATTCAGCCATTTCTATCCACACAGGCTGCTCAGGAACTTGTTCAGTCTCTGATCATTTTGAAACTGGACTACTGCAGCTTCCCTACTGGCAGGTCTCCTTTTGAATGCATTTCATCCCTTGTGAATGATCCAGAATGCAGCTGTGTGACTTGCTTTCAAACTTCAAAGTTCTCCCACACCACCCCACTGCTGTGCTCCTCCACTGGCATCCACTTGCTGCATGCATTAGATTCAAAACACTGATGCTTGCCTAGAATGGACCAGCACCATCTTACCTCAAATCTCTTGTTACTCCTCACACTGCACCTTGCTCCCTCAGATCTGCTAGCACTGCTCAACTGGGCCCACCATCTCCCAGGGTAAGAGGTAGGTATAAATCTGGTGGAATGAATTTCCTCTAGATGTCCGAACAGCTGAGTCACTGACCGTCTTCAAACGCAGGGTGAAGACCTACCTCTTCCTGAAACACTTAAAACTTGCTCTTATTTTCCCTGGTTGTTTTATGTATTGTTGTATATTGTCCAAAAAAACCTACCAACACAGTTTTTAGGCTGATAGTATCCTAAGTCTGTGACCTATTGAACCAGTGTTTAATGTATTTATTAATAAAGCACTTTACTACGTCGCTCTGCATCTGCCAAATGCCAGAAATGTTTTGTACAGCAGACCATTTTCCATTTGAGTGGAAAAATTCTGGTCATTCTTTTAAATCGTTTTTGGATATTTTAATGTTTTTTTGTAGCTCACCAGTTTCTAACTGTTTAAGACTTCGCAATCTGTTCAATTCTCCTTAAACATGTAATTCATAATTTAACTCTTGTACAGCAGAATTTCTGCTCAGTGAAGATGAGATCAGCGGAGGAACCAATGAGCATTAACATGTGAACATTAAAATGCACACAGTAAAATGAAATGCATGAATCTCTTAAAAATCAGTAAATACTGACAGACGCAAATGACGACACAGACATACGGATCGCAAAAACTCATTTCTTTTTGTTTTATTTTCTTTAGTACGAACACTGTGTTTCACAATCACAGATACTTTCACACACATGATCAGACACCACAAAACTTTTGATCAGACAAAAAACAGCTGGATTACATTTCCTACCTCATGAAACAGACAGGAAACTAATGAGATTTGAATCAATAGCAAAAGTTTAACTAAAGAGACCAAATATTTTCTTTGCTGGTGCCATAGAGAAGAAAGCAAAGTAAAATGCACTGGAAAAAACTCTTTTGAAGGTGTTTTATTCCAGCATATTTGTTTGGGAAACTGTAGCAGGAAGTAAAGGTTTTTATTACAGATCTTTTCCCGAACGTAATAATAATAATTCAAAACAATAGAAAAAAGCAGTTGTGGTGTTTGGGGGGAAAAGCTTCTCGATATAGAAAGGTTTTATAAAAGGGATCACAGAGCAGGAGGGAGTTATGTAAGAAATAAAGCACTGAGTCTCATGCTGGGTCTCGAGGAAGATAATCAACAATAGAACGGTGTGAAAACTGCTGTTTTAAAACAACACCTAATAATATACGATCTATTTACAGGTAAATTTCATGTTTATGAAACAAGTTAGGTCTCGTTCTCAAAACTGACAAAAAAACACATCTGGTTGCATCATGCTACAGAGAAGATGCAGTAACAGCTTCACCTCTGACACTGGAGACTCCTTCTGTAAATGATTTTTAACGTTAAATGAATTGATGTGGACCGTCAACCATTCAAGTCTCTGCATCTGAGCTGTTACTATGGAAATGATAAGATTGTAGAAGTGTTTGTTGTGATGCCTGCTCGATCCTCCAGCAGGGAAATTTTGCATTTAGAAAGAAAGAATTGATTAAACAAACATGTTTGTCGGTTGTTTGCGTGCATCGAGTCTAATTTATAGTAGAATAAAAATAATAGTGTAGAAGTCGAATAATATCTGAACATTTGTTTGGTTCTGTTCTTGTTTCAGGTGATTTAATGATAACAGAATAATACAAATATATCGACTGCATTTAATAAACTAGTATGTAGTACAGAAGTCAACCTGTCAACTCTTTCCTCATGTTCCTCCTCTTTATTTCTCTTCTTTTATTTTTGATTAAAAAATTTGATAGAATAATTCCACCACTTTTCAGTGTATCAATAACATACAGTGGAACCTCGGTATATGAATGCCCTCTCTTACGAATTTTGCATCGTCATATGAAGCATCTTCGGCATATGAACAAACCAAACTGAACTGAACGCCGGCTAAGTTGCGTGTACATCCGGGAGCCATTCAAAACTTGTTAGTGTCAGTGGAAAGCCAAGCGAAGCCAACTGAAGCCAGTTCATGAATTTTACGGATTTATTTTCAGTCAGTGAAAGCTGTTTGGAGTTGACCCACGATACCGGTGTTGCCTTCGCAATGCGTTCAAAAGCTAGGTGATTTTTCAGGTGTTTTTTTGTTGACAGATTGGTGGCGTGGGCGGTCTGTTCTATTTTTAGCCCAAGCTTGGTGGCACAACTTCCTGTGAGGAGCCTTGACCTGGAATGCTTGGCTTGGGTCAGTTCTTTGTAAACAGCCATACAGTTTACATTCGCTTCATATTGGGAATATTGGTCATATTTTTGGCCGGCTGGAACGAATTATCTACATTTACATTTTTTTACATTGTTTAAATACAAATTTTCACCTTAAGAACTCGCCTCCAGAACCAATTAAATTCCTATGCAGAGGTTCCACTGTATAATTTAATATAGAAAACACAGAGATTTTATAAAGATTAATGTTTATATTTATGTTAATATTAATAATATTAGCAAATTTTGGAAAAATATACTTTGCAAATCTAAAGTCACGTAATTGAAAAAGACCAAATTATTTATCTAAGTGAGCGAAGAACTTGCATAAAGACAAGAAAGTGCTTGTGTTAATCAGCTGCAATCAGCAGAAACTAGTATCCTTCCTCATATTTCCTGTGATCTGATGTTTCATTACGGTTTGATCACCGTTTCTGGGATTAAACAATACGACAATGAGAGCAGTAATTAAAGAAAACCTGCGAACTTAACCGCTCATGCTCAGATCCTAATGAGACAGTAAACGAGTGTGTTATTGATGGCGGATGCGTCTGGAGAATAAACGGCTGTTAATTAAGTGATACACACAACGAGTCTTAACTGTGACATAAATACGTTTCTCTTTGTATAGAATAAACATTGCTTTGTATACGGGGAAAAAAACACTGGTGGAGAAACATGTAGTGCTCTAAAGTTGATTATTTTCCTTTAACAGCACATCCTGTCGTGAAACCACAGCAATATGCTAACAGTTATAGTATTATATTTATTAAAGAATAATGCATCATACTTTTTACTTGTTTCTAGTTACAGTTCGTTTTGTGAAATGACATTCTGTTCTCACTTCCTCTTGACAACAAAAAAAACAAAAAATGTCAAAACACGCCAAAGAATCTGGAAAACGTTACTGACTGATACACAGCGCTGACGTCACCACATCAACAAATACACAAGTTTGTTTGTTTGTTTAAATCCGTTTTTTAAAAACGATAAAATACACTGAGAACAACGACACTGAGCTTTTATTCCTTTTTTTTCCCTCTAACAATAAACCTGATGTTGCCTCATGTAAGCACAGCAGCTCTCAGGTCTTTCATGCACTTGTACTCATTATTCACTGCTTGCTGCTTCAATTAACAACTAATTAAAGACAGTCCTGCTTTTGTCCTGAGTTTGACAGCTCTGTGCTATACAAAGCACAGCGTGACATCTTGAATACTTGCAGAGAAATTAAGGGAATCGTTTAATTAAAAACAACTTGGCTCAAAAAAGAAACTGCATTTTTTTTTTATAGTGCGCTACATCCACAACACTGTCATGCATATAATTCAACTTCAAACCCAGTTTAATGGAATTTGAGAGAGAAGAGAGACTGTGTGACATTGCTGCTTTCCGGCTTCAGGGTTCGATCCTGAGCTCGGCTAAATGTCCGTGTCGCTTCTTCTCCCTGAGGCTCTGCAGGTTTCCTCTGGGTTCTCCAGTTTTCTCTCAACTCCCAAAAACATGCCTGTTGCTTCCCTAAAGTGTCTGTGTGTTTGTTGGTGCCTGCAATAAACTAATGTCTCATGTTGGATATGTTCCTGCCTCAAGCCCAGCATTCTCTGGATAAATTCCAGATCCATTGCTATGCTGACCAGCATAACCAGAATTTTCTTTAAAAAGACCATGCTACAACATTCTAAAAGCTCATGGGGTAAATTTGATTCGAAGATATGTAGAAGATATGTACACACACAGTGTCTCCAGGGATCGTTTATTTTCAACCATAGCTGGTGACACAAGCAACTAGATGTGGGCATGTCTGGACACATTTCATTTCAATTCAGTTCAACTCCATTTTATTTGTATAGCGCTTTTAATAATGGAGATTGTCTCAAAGCAGCTTTACAGAACAAAAATACATAGTACAAAAGTTCAAGATTAATGTTAGACTTATATGTAAATTTAATTTGTATTAATCCCTAATCCATGACTTGACAAAGTTGAGAAAAGTTTAACTTTATGCGACTTTATGCGAATATGGAGTGACTTCATGCTAATATGGAGCGGTGCAGTTACTACCAATGGAATTGAAGACAGTAGAGCTCATGTGATCATATGTCGCTATTACTATGGCAACCAGTAGCAGGAATGCCTACTACCACTCCATAAACATAACATTCGGAGATGTGGAGATGACATTTATTATTTGTGAAGTTTATTCAGTTTAATTTATTTGTCATTGTCTCAAAACAGATTTACAGAAGTGTAGAAAAATAAAAAAAATTATAAAGTTTAATGTTAAGTTACTATTTATCCCGAACATTTAACCCTTACAGTTATGAAAAGGACCTCGCTGAAGCTCATCAAGCCAGTATTTATAACTAGTTTTGATTTGTTTAACACTTTCCATATATGAATAACAAATTTAAAATAAAATTGTTTCATAAAAGTTTAGTTTAAAGCAGGCATTGTGTACAGACACAGTAAACACATTTTTATAAATGAATCTCTGTCAAAATATTTTAATTATTTTTTTAAATTATAATATATGATTCCTGTAGCTCCGGGTTGAAGTTGCATCTAAATAAATATAAAACTTCAAACTCGTTCTTCATATGTTTCCAAGTTGTAATTAGCTTCTTACTAATAGTTCTCTTAAATTCCTCATGATAATCAGATCACTGTGTGTGTAGAAAAATCACGGTATAATATTATGCAGTTGTGCAGTAGTTTATCAGTAATGAAACAGCTTAATTAACATTAACAGTAATCACTTTTTTCTTCAAGGTTGTGCTGGATCTGGAGAGGAACACTGGGTGGAAAGTGAGGGAATACACACTAGTTGGAAAACCTGTCCATGTCATAGCACCACAAAATCATTCCCAGCTTTAGGATCTACCTGCTGGTGGGATTTCTGATGTAAGAACCTTGGAGAACTCTGAGAAACCTCCCACAGTCACTAGGAGAACATGCAAAGGAGCTTGAGCTATTTCCAAAAGCTGCAACAATATATGCAAACAGCCAGGTTAGCAGCGATATATATACTCACACAGCTGCATGCTAGTCAGTGACCTGGTCTCATGCAGATTACCATTTCCTCACCTAGCAACCTGACGTGGTCTCTTAAACACATGCCTACATGTTAAACGAACAAAAAATAGACACTTTTGATCATAAACTCAAATGAAAGCTAATTCATGTGCATCCGTTTGTCAGATGCGTTTAACCATAGCAACAAGTACTGCAAGCAACTGCAAGTACAGATGAAGTTGCAGGTGAAGTTTCAAAGCCTTGCTCAAGGGCACAGCACTGGCTCTCTCGACTGTCAAAAGCCATGGTGCACCAAGCAGATGTCTAAAAACAAGCACCAACCAGGAGTAAGTCTCTCTCGTGAACAGTTGTGAAGGTTCCATCGTCACAAAGTCAAAGGGTTTTTGGTTAATTGCCTGAATTAACTGTCTGAGGTTAACACAAGCTGAAGATCTTTTCATGTTTTTCGACAACTTTATCAACTTTTTTAACGTTTTTAAAAAGCCTGTTGCTACCAAGTGGCTAAACAGCAAACACCATACAGGAAAACTCCTGGTTGTGTTTATACTAATAACACAATCCTGTAAACATCCAACTCCAACAGTTCATTCCTTCAGGTTCCTCCACAAAAAGATCTCAGTGGTTCCTTATCAGGGGACATCATGTTTTAAATAAAGACTGAATAAGTCGGAAGCTTATTGGTAGTGGTGGTGACGTTGAAGTCATGTGACTGCATGCTGTAGTTCATTTATAGTCTTTATAACTTCAGCATTTCTATTTCTGTTCAACATTTGTGAAAGTTGTGCAGATTATCTTGAACAAAATGTGTATGAATCATCAACCTTTTGAGTTTATTTATTTTCTGAAGTAATCCAAAAGCTAGAATAGAGAAATAAATACTGACTTTTTATTGACGGAACCAGAGAGATGATCACTTTGGGTTGGTCTACAGAAAAAACATCATCCCTTCAGCACTATATTGTGTGCCTATGTGAAAGGAGATAACTCAGCATGCCAGCAGGGGGCACTGTTCTGTATACGTGAAAAAAAAAACAATCGAAAACATTTTCACAGAAAAAAGACGTTGTCACTAACCACACAGTGGTGCAGTTATTTTCTCTCTTGTTATTCGGCTTGGGATGGAATCGTTTTGACACGTATAACATGCTGTACGATTCTTTATAAAGATGGACTACAAGGGATGACACGTCACACCCTAGAGAGGATGGAAATTTAGTACAGCGATGCCGATTTCAGATCTCCATTTTGAACAGTTATATCAATATTTATAAGAAAGTTCCCTGTATTCAGAATCGGGTTACGCATGCAGCTTCACATTCAGATGATTTAAAATGGAGGGACTCTGCATCTACATGCCTTTCAAGTTTGAAGGATTTTTGCTTGAGTAGAAACGTCTGAGTCGTTGGTTTCTATAGCAGAGTTTTCATCTTAAAGCCTGTAATCTGGACTGGAGAAAAAAACTGAAATTTTCCTTTGCTGTCAAATATCATAAAGGCAAGTTAAAAATAGAAAAGAATATTAACTAATTAGACTAATTTGTTTCTATATGAATGAGAAAAGCATTTCAATAATATACCCAAACCTAGTCTCTTAACATATTGGCAATATTTTGTGACATGAATAGTGCTAGTTGTATTTATCACATTAAAATTCATTTAATTGTTAGGACTGGGGGTCGAGTGTGTTACCTTGTCATTTACCTTGCCATTAATTTTAGTGGTGTCCATGGCTTGGTGTGTCAGGGCTTAAAACGCCACTGCCCCTTTCGCAATGAAGCTTACTCTATATATACATATATATATATATATATATATATATATGTATATATATATATATATATATATATATATATATATATATATATATATATATATATATATATATATATATATATACACTATATTGCCAAAAGTATTCGCTCACCTGCCTTGACTCGCATATGAACTTAAGTGACATCCCATTCCTAATCCATAGGGTTCAATATGACGTCGGTCCACCCTTTGCAGCTATAACAGCTTCAACTCTTCTGGGAAGGCTGTCCACAAGGTTTAGGAGTGTGTTTATGGGAATTTTTGACCATTCTTCCAGAAGCGCATTTGTGAGGTCACACACTGATGTTGGACGAGAAGGTCTGGCTCTCAGTCTCCACTCTAATTCATCCCAAAGGTGTTCTATCGGGTTGAGGTCAGGACTCTGTGCAGGCCAGTCAAGTTCATCCACACCAGACTCTGTCATCCATGTCTTTATGGACCTTGCATCACTGGTGCACAGTCATGTTGGAAGAGGAAGGGGCCAGCTCCAAACTGTTCCCACAAAGTTGGGAGCATGGAATTGTCCAAAATGTCTTGGTATGCTGAAGCATTCAGAGTTCCTTTCACTGGAACTAAGGGGCCAAGCCCAGCTCCTGAAAAACAACCCCACACCATAATCCCCCCTCCACCAAACTTTACACTTGGCACAATGCAGTCAGACAAGTACCGTTCTCCTGGCAACCGCCAAACCCAGACTCGTCCATCAGATTGCCAGATGGAGAAGCGCGATTCGTCCCTCCAGAGAACGCGTCTCCACTGCTCTAGAGTCCAGTGGCGGCATGCTTTACACCACTGCATCCGACGCTTTGCATTGCACTTGGTGATGTATGGCTTGGATGCAGCTGCTCGGCCATGGAAACCCATTCCATGAAGCTCTCTGCGCACTGTTCTTGAGCTAATCTGAAGGCCACATGAAGTTTGGAGGTCTGTAGCGATTGACTCTGCAGAAAGTTGGCGACCTCTTCGCACTATGCGCCTCAGCATCCGCTGACCCCGCTCCGTCAGTTTACGTGGCCTACCACTTGGTGGCTGAGTTGCTGTCGTTCCCAAACACTTCCACGTTCTTATAATACAGCTGACAGTTGACTGTGGAATATTTAGGAGCGAGGAAATTTCACGACTGGATTTGTTGCACAGGTGGCATCCTATCACAGTTCCACGCTGGAATTCACTGAGCTCCTGAGAGCGACCCATTCTTTCACAAATGTTTGTAAAAACAGTCTGCATGCCTAGGTGCTTGATTTTATACACCTGTGGCCATGGAAGTGATTGGAACACCTGATTCTGATTATTTGGATGGGTGAGCGAATACTTTTGGCAATATAGTGTATATATATATATAGCCTCTGATGTACAACAATACAACAAACAAGTTGGCTAACAGCTGATGATAGAAAACTTGTGAGAGCTTTGAACATGAAGAGAAGCCCAAAGATGGCAGTCAGTGACCTCAACAACCACAGTGCAAGGGTAAGGGTGAAGTTCTTTCAATTCAGCGTTCAAAGAAAACTTTCAGAGCAGAAATATAAAAACCAGAACACAAAATGAAACTCTGCTAAAATGTGAAGAAAGAATGAAAGGATCTAATACAAAGGATCAAAAACATATGAGCTGATCTGTGAAGCATGGTGGTGGTGGGGTCATGGCTTTTGCTTGCATGGCTGCTTCTGGAACATTCTCACTAGTCTTTACTGATGACAGAGCTCATGATGGTGGGAGCCAAACGAATTCAGACGTCTAGAGAAACGTTTTGTCTGAGCGTTCACAGAGAAATGAATCAGAAGGAACTTCATCATGCAGCAAGACAACGTTATTTACTTTAAGACCCAGATACTTCCGATACTTTTGCAGGGGACCGTAGGTGTCTGTGCTTCAGTGTGTATAAGCATATAAGGGATATTTCTTCACATTCTAGCTCAATTTCATGATTTATACCTGAGTAAACTGTTGTTGTTGTTTTTTTGTATTTTTTTTGTATTTGTCTGAATAAACCAGATACAAAGGCATACACCAAATAACAGCTGTAACTAATGATCACTTGTGCTGCCATTTCCATTGTTAGCTTTTTCACATGATGGACGCGAGCTCTATAATCTACATACAAGTAAATGTCAGCATATTGTGATGCACCACAAAGCTCTTTAAAATGTAGAAAAATAGAAAATACCACACAAACTTCAACAATGCTCTCGCTTTTCTGTTATTCTGAAAAGATATGTTTATACCATCATGCTCCTGACAAGATAGTTCAACATATATGAAGACTATCTCTTTAAGTTAATGAATCACTTTAAAATGTGATTCCTATGTATAGCTGATGTCTACAATATTATACCTTTCTTTTAGCATCCGTTTCATCTTTTTGGAATATAATTCAGAATTAACCAGCTGATTTACCTCAGAATTGCTGCCATTTGGCAAACAAATCTCTGCATTTGTTCAGTCTGCTTGCTGAACTGTGAAATTGGGTCCTTTACTGGCTCCAAACCTGACTCGTGGTCACAGCAATGTGAATGAGCATGTCCAGGTTTCTCCATCTGCAGTCCTGTTTATCACACAACCCCTTTTGTCTTTCTGGACACCTCGGACTTGGCATCATCCCTGCCGACGGAGCCGCTGAACCCGCAGCTGCCGCTTTCTGCCAAGCCGTCCTTGTTTTCTAGTTGCTCAGGTTACAGCTGATGTTTACTGATGGTCTCTGAGCTGATTCGTGGTCATGTTAATTACATCGATCTTGTAAAGGGGCAGTCTTTACAGAACCTTTTTTGCTTCATGACCTTTTAAAAGTAGAAATGTTTGTGCACACTGATAACGTTTACTCATCCCAGGAATGAGGGTCAGACAGCACACTGTCGCATACATCCTACAGTCTGAATGGGGTGGAAAAGGTGAAGAAAATTGTACTTAAGTAAATGTATAGGCACTGTATCAAAAATGGCGGCAATTCAAATTATGGAGGCAAACTTGATAATCTACTCCAGCAGCAGGCTCCTGCGCTCTCATTGTCATGGCTCAGGTTCGATTCCCAGAAAGGGAGATAACCCAGCCACTAAAGAGTTAACCCTCAGTGCAGGCCCTAAGCCGGATAAAACGTGAGGGTTGCTTCAGGAAGGGCATCCGGCATAAAACCTGTTCCTAAATATTATAATATTTTCCTAACTTGGACAAATTATGATAGCATTTAGCTTACTGGTTAAATAATATTTAATAATCCTGTTGGAATGAAGTCTAAGAACTAAAGAACTTAAATCTAGCTTGCTTCTTTATATGTGATTGCAAATTTTCAAAAGTCAATATTTCTTTTTTACATAGGAGGCACAAAGGAGTGAATTCTTTAATCAAGCCAATGAATCACTGATGCTTGATCAAAGACACAAATTAAGCTTGTCTGGTTTCTTTGTGTCGATTGTAATTTCATGCAGCTGAGTGTAAATATCAATATCTCGATATCTCATGGCTTTTTTCAGCAGTGCTTTAAGATCAGACTGAAAATGCAGGTTTTATAAAATGTTTTTGTGTCTTGAGTGTTTACTAATATGTTTATAATTAAGAATCCAATATTTGCCTGTTTGGTTTTGGTTCTGTAGTTAAGCTTGTGTCTACAAAATATAAGTAACAGGCTGAATACTGAAATCATAAAAAATTTCCATGTGTGACTCCCAGTTATGCCAATGGGATTGATCTTAGTGGTCCTTGATCTCCAGGCCCTTGTGGTTTGCAACCCTGTTTGCATCCTGGTGATGGCTGTACACAGTTTTAGGCTTTAGTTGAAATATAATCTACAATTTTAATGCTGCATACTGGTCTCTACTGGTCCCAGGCCTGACTCACGGTCATGCCAATGGGACTGATTTTCTCCAGGTCTTCCATTTGCAGTCCTTTTTGAGTTGCAATCCCTTTTGTCGGGATGGCCATCTCAGATCTGGCATCATCCATGCTAGCAGAGTTACTGAGCCTGCAGCCACCCCTCTTTTGCCCCTCATCCATGCTGGCTCTGCAGTTATTTAAGTTCCCATCTGTGTAAACCCTGTTTCTGGCTCCAAATGGCAGAGTGTTTGAGTTCCCCAGAGTTTCTCTCTGGTCTTCCCTGCCTGGTCTGTGAACCCTTCTGTTCCCTGTGGGCATGATAAAACAGCAGCAGCATAACGAATGGGTCCTGCAGACAGCCTGGAATCCTCGCTTGAAGTTCTCATTGTAATAGCCGTAGATGATGGGGTTGACGCTGGAGTTCGAGAAAGCTAGCCAATGTGCGAATGGGAACACGTAGCCGGAGAGGAGCTCGAGCTCATCCTGTTCCAGACCTCCATAATCTGTCAGGAGCATGAGGATCCATAAGGGTAACCAAGAGAGTGTAAAAAGGAGGGCAACCACAATCAACATTTTGATCACTTTGATTTTTTTCTGCGAGATCAACGGCCTGGCGGCGTTCTGACCCCCACCGCTTTCTGGCTGTTCGTTCACAGAAATGACTGATGTGGTGTAGAGCTTGATGCCGATGCGCCCGTACATGAGCGTGATTATAGTAAGAGGGATCAGGTAGATGTGGGCAAACAGAATCGTGGTGTAGACTTTCCTCATGTGAGGATCAGCCCAGTTCTCGAAGCAAGACAAGAGCGGGTATGTGTGGTTGTAGTCTAGGTTGTGCACCATGAAGTGATCCTTGACATGTTCCACAGTCAGCGTCGCTGCAGATGGACACATAATCACCAATGCCAGGACCCAAATCATCGCTATGGTCACCTTGGCGACCAGCAAGGTCAGTTTAGGCTGGAAAGGGTAGACAATGCAGCGAAACCTGAAGGGAATTATAAAACACACCGGTGATTAATAAGATGTTCTACAACATTCTTATGAAGACAGACAGAATTCACAGTTCAGAGATTATCTGGATAAGTGAAATATGAATAAGAAGCGAAAGTAAGCATTTCACCCATAGTGACAGAAAAATAGAAATGTTTTACGAGGTGGAAAAAAAAATCTTGCAGTAACCTGGTTGTAAAAGTATGTCCACTTTTTTTGTATCAGGTCTGACATTTGACAGTGTTCAGAATAAATCTATCACATTCACCATCATGCTCAAAAAAATAATAATCCTACACCAGTCACCAGGTTGGTGATCCTGATTAACCCCAAATACAGTTCAGCTGTTTCTTAGTTTCATATGACGGCTGAAGTCAAAGATCTTATGAAACATGTACAGCACTAGTGTCCACTCTTATCAGCATAGGGCCTATGTGGTGCAGGTTTTCATTCCAACCGGACAGAAGCCACACCTGAGTCTATTGAAGGCCAAGATCAGTTGATTAAACAGGTGGAATCAAGTGTGCCTCCTGCTTGATTGGAATGAAAATCTGCACCCACACCAGTCCTTATCCACAGCCCTGTGGATATGATTGGACACTCCTGTTGTACAGGATCTCACTGTTGTTAGGCATCAATCAGGAGAGGGATTCATAAGAATTCCTAAAACATTAAAAACACCATGAAGGCCTTTATCAGCAAGTGGAGAAAACAGAGCAGGAACATTCCTCAAAAGTTTACAAAAGGATAAGAAGGGATCTAATCAAGGAGGCTGCTGAGAGACATGCAGCAACATTAAGAAGCTGCAGGAACTTCTGGAAAATACTGATCTCTCTCTCTGCATGCTCTCTAATTCTTCACATGGCTGGAGTTACTAAAAAAAATCTTTAGCTCAATCACCTAAACCATGCGATAAAATGTGTTTGGGTCTGAGGAGGGCATCTTATCAGAACAGGACAGGAACAGGACAGCTCATCACCCAAAGATCACTGTTCCCATGGTGAAGCATAGTGGTGGCAGCTTCACGCTATGCATTTACTTCTCTTCATCTGGGACTCGGGTCAAGATGGAGGGAATCACAAATAACTCGGAATACTAACACACAACCTGCAAGCCTGAGTTAGTTGAAGATGAAGAAAAATGTCACATTCCAGCACAATAATGAGCCAAAGCACAAATGCAAATGAGTAAAGGAATGGCTTCAGAAAATGATTTGGAATGGCCAGTTGGTAGAAAGAAAATGCTGAGTGCTTTATTGCAAGCAAAAAGTGCTTCCAAAAATGTTTTAAGAGTTATTTTAATCTCTGGAACCAGGTTAAGTTTTCACATTTTCCCCCCACCATTTCTAATACATTTCTACTTGTTTTCATTTAAATTTTTTGGGTTGCTTAATGTTGCTTGGGTTGCCCCGTCTCCACCCCTAAAAATTTGCATAGACTTTTAACATCTACTGTATGGTCCTGTATAATTTTTGTTTCTTGATTTTATTACACCACCACTATACCATCTGCTCTTCTCTGATTTCCCATCATCAGCTGTTTTTAATAATTAAAACCCTCAAACTGAAACAACAAGGAACCTGGTGACTCATTACAGACCTTAGAACGTTTGACAAATAACCTTGCTAAAAAATTATTATGCATTTTCTGTTATTGGAAACGTTTTGCAGACCTAATCCAATTAGCTTTAAGGAATGTGTGATCTCAATTAGGTGCAAATATTATGGTCATAGCCCCCCTTTTTGTCCTAGTTTCCAACCTCTTTTTATTATTTTAATATCAAGAGCAAAAACTTGTCTGAACTTGTCATGATGAAGTCAGAACAAACCTGTCCACAGCGATGGCAACTAGTGTGAAGACGGAGGCTGCGACGGACATTCCCTGCACCAAGCCACTCAACTTACACACCATGTTGGAGAAGGGCCAACCTGAAAAGGAAACATGAAAGAACATGGAAATATAAACAGGCTAGATTTTGTTTCTGGAGAAAACAGTTTTTCAAAAGACATGTTCTAGCAGAAGGTAAAAGCACGTGTTTGGAGATTGCAGTCTGATGTTCTTCCACTTGTCCTTTTATCACTTCTAATAAAGACACACATGGGATGGAGATGAACACTTGTATGAATCGTATTGTATAAATCACTTGTGTGATTCAGCAGCTGTGGCTCGCTCTGCACTACATCATCCATAATTTTCAGTTTAATACCAAGTGGAATGATGTTTCTTACCTCTCAGAAATAAACATACTGGTCATTCGAGTTTGTTGACTTCTGCTGTATGCTACTCATTGGCAGTGTTTACACCGGGCAAATCAGATCATCAGCCAATCAAGACATTTACAGCATTTGTCAGTCTCCCTTTTCCATGGTGACTTATATTTTATCCCATTTTTATACATTTGATGGTTATGGACCCAGCAGTGACAGCTTGGTGGACCAGGGATTTGAACGCACTTACGATTGGTAGTCCAAGATCTTAGCCAACAATATCCCCCGTGTCATGATGCGTTTACACTTGTCAACATCATGTGGCTTCTGTATCTGGATATCTGATCAGATCTGTCTTTCCTGTGCAATATTTAAATAAGTCTGCAGTGGAAAAATAGTTCCGCAAACTATCCGCAAAATAGTTTCGACCTGAACTTATGGAATGGAAATGGAATGAGAAATGGAAACAGAAAAAAAGAAACCTATGGGTCCTGGATTGTTGCCAGCTGTGGTGGGCAAAATGTGCGTACTTTACAGAGAATGAAAGTTTCTGCAACTTTCGTGTGCGAAAGCAAACTTTTCATTATATTTGCAATTTACTCCACTCTCTATCGCATCGTTCCACAAAAATATAAATGTGCGAGTCTCAGAAATGCTCCACAGCCTCTATCTTTCTGACAGTTCGGGAGAGAGGAGGGGGAATAATGATAGGGGGCGGGGTTTCGTGTGACATCGACATGTGAATGCAGACAAAACGTCTGGATTGCATTTACATCATACTAAAATCTGATCACAATGTGTCCTCGACTACCTCTGAACCATGACATTACAGTCAGATAACTAATCCGATCACTAATGTGTTTACCCTCGAATGTGGAAACTATCCAAACACAGGTCACATTTTAATGCCAAGTGTAAAAACAGTCATTGGAATTTGACACTTGGTGGTCAAAGAGAAGAACTTCTGAGCTAGTCAAGATATCAAATATTTTGACTCATCAACCAACAATCCAAAATATTACATGCTGTGATTGAATTTTTTTGCCTCCATTAGATAAGTGTCTGGAATATGAACTATTTCTTCGAGGTCTTCATTTTTTTTTTTTATTTAAATGAAGTCTTACCTCTACAGTATGAAATGCAGCATTTCTTTGTACAGAACTCTTCTCTGCACTGAAGGTTTTCTCGGGTTAGACGATTAACTCTTACTTGTCTTTTCAGAACGTTATAAAAGAAGTGCAAGAAACTCTGAAAAGGCCTTTGAATGCTTAGATCTACGATTCCTTTGAAAAAAATACATATATGTACATGGACTAGCTGTGGAAACTGAAAAACGAGGAAATAATGAAGCTGAAGCTGACTGTTAGATGTAAGGAAGTTGTTTTTTTCGGATGTTGAAAATTATGAATTGTACAAACAAAAGTGGTGAGCTAATATCTTCTTAAATAGATTACACAAACAGTTCCACAGAAATCCAACGTATTCCACAAGCCATACAATGTAAAAATATATATATATATATATATATATATATATATAATTAATTTACAAAAAGAAACCTTATAAATGCCGTCTTACATCAATAACCTTATATTAATGTCTGCTAGCATATTTAGGTGGAGTTATTATACCATGTTATCATGTTTGAGTATTTTTTTTTAGTATTTGTGCAAAGAGTATAAATTGTATAAACTGACACTTTTACAGCTCTTTCATTTGAAAAAGCTTGTTGAAGTGTTGCTAGTTTGCTGATATGTATTGACTGAAGTTAGAATGCTTTCTTTGCTAGTGAAGTGTTAGACTAGCATCCATTCAAGTACAATAATCGGATAGGCAGCAAGTCAAACTTTAGACAATGATAAATATTGGATATTGACATTAATCAATTAGTCCTACACATGACCAGCAAATCTACAGAGATAGAATGATGATATCAGGCTAATTAGTGTTACTTTGAAATAAAGATTTTGACACATTAACTACTTTCACCTTAAGTAGAAATTTTGTAGTACTTTTTTCCACCATCTAAAGTGAACCTAGAGATACTTAAAAATTGTAAACTTTCTCATAGCTTTTAACCAGTATTTTACAGCACACATCATTTCCTCATAATTTTAAAGGCTTGTGAAATCCATTTAGAACAAGAAGAAGAAGAAAGAAGTGAACCTCTGAGAAAAATGGAAATAAAAGCTGTAATTCATTATCAACTAAGTCAGTCAGAATATTCTCGGAGGAACGTTGAAGTGGCTTGGAGCTCATCTTTTAACAGACAGGTCGCTTATTCATGATGCCTCAGAACAATAATTGGTCCTAAACGTCACCAGAAAGTGACACAATGTTCTCAGGTTAACACCATCACATTCTTTCCATCGTTTCTTTTGCACTTTAATTGCTTTGGAAAGTTTGAAAAAGTGAAGTTTCTCAGTTTTACACAATATGGGTCGATAGAGTCAGACAAATAACACCTCTTCCACATCAGGAAACAAGACAAACAAACTGAGATGAAATTAAGACTGAAATTGCGCTAATTACTATAATTTGTATTAGTGGTGTGTCAGCGCTAATCAGCTGGTTACCACCGAACTCCTACAAACGTATTATTATGAGAGAAACCAACAGAAGAGTTTCTGTTTTGTGAAACGATTACCAGTAAGGCACGACGGGAGAATAGGGTTATTTATTAAAATAACAGATATCATAATTAATCTTTTTTTCCACATGTTTTATTAAGTAGATTTTGTATTAAAACTTTTGCAGCATGGATGCAAATGAGGACTTTAGAGAACATGTTAGAATTAAAGAAACTATTTCCTTTCATTTTTCCTTAATAATCTATTCAACTCTATCTTTCAGTCTAAACTCTATTGCAAACTCCAAAGAATTACTCTGTAAAAGGTTTTTAAATTTGCTGTCCGGTTTCACCCATGGATGAGGTTCCCTTCTGAGCCCGGTTCCTCTCAAGGTTTCTTCCTCATATCATCTCAGGGAGTTTTTTCCTCGCCACCATTGGCTCAGGCTTCTCATTAAGGATAAATATTCAGGAAAAAAATTAATTTAATTTTAAACTTTGTAATTTCTACTCTGTTTTTTTTATACGTCTTTAAATCAGACAATATCCATTGTTAAAAGCGCTATACAAATTCATTTGAATTATGACTGTTGGCCATCTACAAACTTGGATATATTTCTGGTCCTAATGTGGAAAACATTGATTCTATAGTATGAAAAATACATTGGGACATATAACATCTTTACCTAAAGCTTGTAACTTTCAACTTTCAACTATGGAAAAAAACCAAAGTGTACATCTCGATCAGTTCTCTAGATCAGTAGTCAGGGCATTGTCCAGGAAGTCGGCCATTTTAAGGGCTGTTTCTCTCTCAATCACAAAATCCCTCTAGTGCACTAAAACGTTCGATTCCTGAAGAAATCCCACAGTGCCCAACTAAAACAAAACAGGAGCATCTATGACCACTAAGTGGAAATGACATATCTTATGAAGCCTCTTAGCTCTTAAAAAAAGTATCACAATCATCCACAAATGTATGTATATTGTTGTTGTTAAGTGATTACTGATATATGTTTTTTTATATAGATTTTTTTTTGTTGAAGTTTTTTAAAGTTTTGCTAGTTTGCTGATATGATCTGACTAACTAACTAACTAAGATTTCTTCGCTAGTGAGTTGTTAGGATAACATCCATTCAAGAAGCTACCATAATCGGCTAGGCAGCAGGTCAAACTCTAGATAATCAGTTAGTCCTACATATAACCAGCAAACCTACAGAGATAGAATAATGATATCAGGCTAATTTTAGAAATATCTAGTAAGATTTTCACACGTTAGTACTTTTTCCACCAACTAAAGTGAACCAGCTGATTGAGACAAATCCTCAGAGAATTCCAGCTCCAAACATCGGGCTAGTGTCTTCAAACTCAAATAGCATCAGTAGGAAACAACAATGTACATCTTTTCTTATAAATGAGTTTTGGTTTTTATTTTGCGAGTATTTAATTTAGAGCAATTATCATACAACTATATTAGCTTGTAAAATCCTGATCACTCACTATAAGTTGTTGTAAGCTGGATAGGTTTTTTGCTGCCAAATTATGAACATCCATGTTTTTCTTCCCACTTTGTATCTTATCGCAGCGTAATTGTGCCTAGAGGCAAAAAATAAAGCCATCTTCAAGATGGCCGAGTTTCAGAAAATGTGATTAGACACACATGGATAAAGAATGCTGTTTATAAGAAGTCACGCTATTGATGCAGTTTATTCAAAGAATTTAAATGGAAAAAGTCATTAACAAGATCAAAATATTTATGTTTACCTTTAGTAGTCTAAGCTGCTATTTACATCAGACTGATTAAAGATTAGAATAGCATCTATCTAGGCTTACTCATTACTCCCAGGCTGTTAATTGTTTTTATTTCGGTTTAATAAGTGGTGTGTCTGAACGTTGGAGATGAAGCATATGATAATCTTTCAGCTTTTCAGCCATTCGATCTCTGAAGTGCTTTGCCCTTGAATGGGTTTGATGAGTGGCACTGTGTAGGATAATAGTGTTGAAATTATTCACAAGCTTGTCACACAGCAGGATCTGACACCTGCAGTTTGCTGTTTCTCTCAGTCACACATTCTCTTACCCAAGCCCTCACTTTATACTTGCCCATATTTAGCAAGTTCCAACACATTTGTTCTACAAAGTGTGCTAAAAAAATCCTAAAGGAGCACTTTTCCTTTAGAATCGGTGGAATAAGACTCGATTTGAAGGCGTCTTGTGTAAGTTTGTAAATCGTTTATTTGTACAGCCTGAACTCAGAGAGGTCATGATTAGTTTTTAACCAAAGCTAGCAAGCTTCTATGTAATTCTGTAATAAGTGAAGTAAGGAGTTTGAGTTCGATTTTAAAATTCAAATCTTTGGAATTCTTGATTCTGATTGGTTGTTTTCAAATCGTTCTAATACGTTATCGTTTGTATTGCAGTGGATTTAAATAATGTTGATATTTTCTGTAACTTTTATGCAAATGAATCTCCAGGACTCAGGACAAATGATTTTTTTTTTTATCCTTAAAATTATTAAGAAATAAATGGTAAGACAATGACTGTTTATAGCTAATATTTCTCAACTAATAACATTTACAGCTATAGACGAATAAATAGTATGTTTATAAATAAAAGTTAATCTTGTAAAATCGTTGTTGTGGTATGAAAGGAATAAAACACTTCAGGAAATGTAACTGTATCCACGCTTCACTATGCCGTTGATTATATTCCTGTGACAGTGGGTTTTTGTTTGTTGTTGAAGTGTCTTAAGTGGTTAATTCTAAATATTTGGGATTATTAGCCGAATCTTACCTGTGATTAGATTATCCACCAGTGTAGTCGGGATGCAGAAGACCCCCACCAGCAGGTCGCTCACAGCCAGATTAAAGATGAACAGGTTAGTGACTGTTCTCATGCGCCGATTCTCCAACACAATGAGGCACACCAGGCCGTTTCCCACCATGCAGAGCAGGAAGATGAAGAGGTAGGCTATGGTCAGGCTGGCTGCCACAGGCAGGGAGTGCTGGTAGTATGGGTAGTAGGTCACACTGGTGAGGTTGGTGATGTTGCTGGTGGAGGTGTTTAAGAGACTAGAATTCATATAGAGATCTGTGCGGTCTGATAACACCTCAGTTTCTGTGAAGGCCAAAGGCATGCTGTCCCAGATATCCAGCGAATTCATCACTGTGTGTGTACCAGACAAGACCTGACAACACACACACACACACACACACACAGATCATTCAATAATAATATATATATATCTGCACCAGTGCTACTAAGAAGTGCATCTCACATATGCTTTGGTGTGGAAATTTGTCCTGACTGAAGTGGAGACAGACAGTGGTCTCTGAAGAACTCCTGCCCTTGATGTATTCATGTTGTAGAGAAAGCTTCACAGCTTTCCAATAAGAGTGAACCAGTCTGTCAGTGCTTCTAAGAGACCTTTGACTGAATTTGTCAAATTTTAGGATACTTTGAAGACCAATAATTCAAACCGTAAAGGCATGTTTTGGGGTCTGTTTTGGGTCTGATTTTTGGTCCTTTTTGTGTTTGTTTTGTTGTCTGTTTTGGGTATATTTGGGGTCAGGATTTTGGGTCTGTTTTTGGGTCTGGTTTAGGGGTCTGGTTTTGTTTCTGTTTTGGGGACTGTTTTGGGTTTGGTTTTGGGTCTGATTTGGGATCTGGTTTTGGGGACTGTTTTAGGTTTGGTTTTGGGGTCTGTTTTTTGGGGTCTGTTTTTGGATCTGGTTTTGGGGACTGTTTTGTGGTCTGTTTTGGGTTTGTTTTTGGGGTCTTTTTTGGGTCTGGTTTTAGGGGGCTGTTTTTGGGTCTGTTTGGGGGCGGTTTTGGGGTTGTTTTTGGATACTTGGAACTTCCTCTTTGACAAACAGCCCTCAAACCTAAACATAACCAGTTATACCCCATAAATTATATTCTTACAGCATCCTCTATACCGCTTATAGCCAGAAACAGGCATGTGAAAAAAAGGTTGGTCACATGGATAAAAATATTTTGGTCATCATGTGTTAACTTTTTTTTTTTTTAATACTCTGCATTGGTAAGTAAATTTGTTCTCCCCATTTTGATACTGAGTGTTTACAACAAAAAAAATTAAAAATGTTAAAAATTGGATTTCACACAAATTTGTATCTTATGATTATTGTTCTTAGCACACAAAGACACAAAACCACCAGGTCTAAAAACTAACCAGTTTTTGTTATTCAGAGCCTTCACTGAATTAAAAAGCATTCCCTTATACCTATGGAGCCTACGTGTAGAGCTAATCTAGCTCTTCAAACGTTTATATTCAAACCTCCGAAAACATCAGGAAGCTGAGGAACGTACACACAAAGCCACCTCAGGCATTCTGCCCAGTTCTGACCTTACTGTAGATCAGATGTGATGAATAAAACAGAGCAAATCCCGCTTGACTGACAGCGCTGTCAACTTACATGAAAGATGGGAAGAAAATGCAACAAATACGAGAGTAAACTAAAAAGAAAGGATTTTGAATGTGTTCCAAAGGGCTCATTTGTGTTCAATCTGCCACTCTAGTAAGGATCTAACAAACAGTCAGAAGTGTTTCATGGTTAAAGGTTATTGAACATACCAATCCATGAATGCGAAAGCAACTGAAAGCTACAATCTTCTTCCGGAATGATAATTGGCTTATTATGAGTTTCCTTTCGTTGTGTCTAATCACCTCACTGACATTTCACAGAAGCTCAGATAAACAACTCAGACAGATGATCATTAAGATTTTTATAAGATTTTATACAGATTCATGAGCATCAGTGTCTCTGAAGGCTGACAATTACCACATCAACACTAAGAAAAATAAAAATACAGCTGCTGAATTCATTATGTAGCCATACATCAAGTGTCATTGAATGTCCTTCTCTGGAGTATTGCAAATGCTAGCACGTCTATCGCAAAAATTATGCAGCAAATATTGTCATTTCTGAGTCAAACATTTTAAGTGGAAAACTATGCATTTCAAATCCACTGAGTTTAAGTTCATTTATTTCATTTGCATAAACAATCCAAACAATTTAAATTTAAAAAAAGGACATGCTGATATTTGT
Organism: Hemibagrus wyckioides; assembly: GCF_019097595.1. NCBI lineage: Eukaryota > Metazoa > Chordata > Actinopteri > Siluriformes > Bagridae > Hemibagrus > Hemibagrus wyckioides. Next base: position 2,269,119 of record NC_080731.1, read on the forward strand.
AGAGTGCTTCTCTGGTGATCCGTCCACTCAGCTACTTATTTTCAAAAGTATGTGCACCCCGACCTTCACACCTTTTGTGTGTTTGTTGAAGATCCCATTCCAGAGTTATTGTCTTCTGGAAAGCTTTCCACTAGTTCCTTTGTTGGACTGTGGCTGTGTGGATTTGTGATCATTCACACGTTCTACAAGAACATTAGTAAAAAACAAAAAACAAAACTGATGTTAGGATGTTAAGGAGACTCCAGGTCTCAAAGGTGTTCAGCGGGGTTGAGTCAGAGTCAGGGCTCTGTGCAGAAAACTTGTGTTCTTCCACACCAACCTTCACCTCCATACCATGTCTTCATGGAGCTCAGGAGCTTTGTGCACAGGGACACTGTCATGCTGGAACAGGGTCTGAGAGGTGTTTTTTGGCAGTTCTCCGGAATTCAGTCATTTACAATGGATTTTCCCAGGATGCCTTACATTCAATAAAAAATCCCTGCATAACATTAATACATAATTACAGGCTACATTATACCGACATAAGACACTGCATTCGCTTGTTTCCTTTTACATCATGCCCTTGGAACTGATGAAACATTTGTGAGAATTTCCACCTGTAAAGTTATGAATGCTTAATGGAAGGGTAAGATGAATGAATCTTAAGGGTTAGTTAGCATTCATAGCTTTTCTTAAGACTTATGAAGCTTTATTTGAGTTGGCTGTCATTCCTGTCACAGAGACGTCTGCCTTAATGGGATTTAGAAGATCTGAAACAAATCTGATTGGTGTATAAAATCTGAGAAGATGTGTAACAATAAAATGAGACACTGTTGACTGGAGCTGGAGAAATGCTCATGAAGGGTTCTTTTTAATATATATATATATATATATATATATATATATATATATATATATATATATATATATATATAATTCAATTTGAATTTTCTGTCCTAATTTTACCAGCTGTCAGAGTTTCTACATATTTAAAACTGCTGGGTTCAAAAGACTGATGAGATTCTTAAGTTGTACCAAACTAATTAAGACTGCAGTCGGAGACATGCTCATCTTTCCACACCTATCAAATCTCCACTGTTGCTCTTCACAACATGAAATCTGTGACTTGTTGGCAGAAAGAAAAGGAAAGACAAAAAGTTAAATATAATATTAATCTCTGCTCAACTAAATCATTCTGTTTGATGTAGGCTTTTACCCGAAAGTTCTCTACAGGCAATTTTTTTTTTTGTTTCACGAGTTTAAAAACTGTAAATGTTACTGAACCTCAGAGATACATCCGTTATCATTAAGGTCAAATTATGTGCATTTTAATTATATTCCTCTAAAAGGACAAAGGATGTAGCTTTTAGTAGAAAAATACAATTTTTTTTAAAGACTGGACATGCAAAGAAGAAACATCAGAGCAGTTGGAGGGTATTAGCTCAATTAGCATAATTGGCTTCACAAGAGTAGCCCTTCAAGACACTAATGCAGATTTCTGAACCTCCACTGCTTCAACTCAACTTAAAGAAATGACAAAACCTTTGTCTGATTTTACTGAGAAAGTAAAAAAATGGTGTGCTATAGAGGGTTTTTCTTTTCTTTGTTTTAATATATATTATTTATTTATTGCTAATAGCCACAGAGTTAGGATGTAATAGAAAGTTCCAGAAGTAATTTTACATATAGTATATAATGCTGACTAAATTCAGTAAGACATGACAAACATCCTTCTCAGATATGAAATGAATGCTTAATGAAGCAGTCTTAAGACCGTGTGTATTTACTGAAGTAACATTTGACCATAAGCTATAGGAAATTTATCAATCAATGTGCTAAGTCCTTAATGATCTTAGAATTTACGCTGACCTATTAGTTCCTAAGGAGCTCTTGGTTGCACAATTCCTCGTGACTATAAACTGTTGAAGAAAGGACATTATTTACAGGTACATCATTTCCTGTCCAGTGTCACCCAAATGACGATGAGGTTCCCTTCTGTGCCTGGTTCCTCTCAAGGTTTCTTGAGATATATATCATATATACATATCATCTCAGGGAGTTTTTTCCATACCACCAATGCCTCAGGTTTCTCATTAGGGATACATGTTAAGGACAAATATTAATTTAATTTTAAACTTTATCATTTTTATTGTATGTTTCTATACTTTGGTAAAGCTCCATTAAGACAATGCCTTTGGTTAAAAACACTATACAAATAAATTTTAATTCATTAGTTAATATTTAATTCATAAATAATCAATAACAATAAATAAATAAATAAATAATTACTTTAGTTTGTTTCAATTCACAAAAACAGGCTTCCATAAACTTTTATACCTGACATTTAGTTGCACAATTTTACACATATACTCAAGTTCCCAAAGCATCACCATTCCCAGATGGACGTTGTGTTCTTTCTACACAGTTTTGTCCCTAATTTGGTCACCTGAGAGTTCCTTCCTACCAGCCAGCTCTCATAGCACAGCATCACAGGATGACATGACACATCCTGATGAAAGTGCTATCTATTCTTTTCTGTACACATAAGCTGATAAATGCCCATGATTGACATCATCAGGGGATTCAACCCACTGAACGCATCTCCACGGTAACCCAGTACTGATTAATATTGATTTAATGGTCTCCAAAAGCTCTTACCATCTCTGTGCAAGACATGGCCAAAAGTTAGCTATATAAATTTCTAGCATTTGGCAGTCACTCTTATCCATAATTGGCTCATTTTATACAACTGAGGGTTTAAGGGCCTTGCAGTTGCAGACCTGGGATTTGAACTCACAACCCTCAGAGCACTAGTCCGACACCTTAACCACTAAGCTAGTGACCCGCTATATCATGTACTATTGCATCAGTGGACATTATGGAAATGCCTGATTTTGTAAGTTATTTTCATTAATACAGTTTTCTAGAAGAGATTTATAGTCTTCATTGAGTTTGCTTTGTGCACAGGGGCATTGTCATGCTGGAACAGATTTGGGTCTCCGGTGGGAAGCTACAGCAAACAAAGATGTTCTATACAGTTGTGTGCTTCCAACTTTGGGGAAGTTTGAGGAAGCACCAGCAGTCAGAGGTGCACATACTTTTGGCCATATAGCGTCCACCCAGACTTTCCATAAACTTTGATATTCTTTACACAAAACAGATGCAGCTAAATTAAATTTATATGTCCACAATATTACTTAATACATCAATAATATGTGCATTATTATTATTGTTATTATTATTGTTATTGTTATTATTATGTTTTCACTGTAAAACTCCGTACTCTGTAAAGTTATTAATCAGATAACCTTCAGTATTCATCCTGGTTACTTTTCTCTGCTCTTTTGATCCCTGCCATTGAATTGGATCATAATTGTTTTCTTTATAAATAACCCCCCTGCCGAGATTTATTCATTTCCATTTCTTCATCAACACATGGCATGTTATTAAGGCTCTGCCTGACATGTGACCTCTGATTGCGCGTAAGGTAATCAAATGATTGTATTGTTGTAATCTCGCTCGCTTTGACAGCAGACATTACATGAAATTGCTGTTTTTGTAACATAACTGTGTTTCTAAGGACATTTTAAAATGGTGTGTAATTTATTCATCCAAATCACTGTATTTGGAACCGAAGACCTATTGGAGATCTGTCGGTCACAGTGAAGTGCTTGTTTTTCATGTTGGAGCTACTTGTCTGTTTCGAAAAGAATAAAGTGCTGGGGAAAATCAATCTGGTGCATATGCATAAGCATCCACCTGCTGCATATTCCTCTTCATAAACCCCTAGCAGATTTATATTTACTTATTTAGCAGATGGTCTTATTCAGAGTGTGGTAAAAGTGATGGAGTCCAAACCAACCACATGGCCAACAGTTCCAGGGTTAATTAAGGATGGTGTATTGATATTTATAGTGATGTTGAAGTACAAGTTATGGCCAAAGAAACATAACCCTCACACCAAAGCACAGAACTGCTAAAGGAATATTTTTTCCTCCATTATTTAGTCACATGCCAGTTTTCACTCACACACTATTATATTAACATGGTGTATGTTAACATGCTTCCTCTGAGACACGTGAAGCCAGCCAAGCCTCATCTTTTCAATCTGTTGCTCATGCAAACTCATGCATACCTGAGCTCACAGATGCCCATGATTGCCTAGGATCACTGTGATTGGCAGGAGAGAAGGTGTATGCTCCTCCCACCCAGAGAGCACAGCAGGTTGTGGCTCCCAGCCATGGACAGTCCCCAGTCGACCTTGCAATCACCTGATGATAGTGGGGTTTATTTCCTGACAAAACTAGACAAGATTGTGAGGAAAAACTTTTGTTTTCATTTCTACACAAAGTAAACAGTGTCTTATACACCTTCTGAAGAGCCAAAGGTTTCCAGAGCTTGGTGCTACATTGACTGAAGTAACAACACCATCGTCTGTTCCAGGGAAATGATAGCTCAGTGGTTATGGTGTTGGAATAACACGGAGAGTTGTGAGCTGGAATGCCAGGTCCACCAAGCTCCTGCTCTTGGGCCCTCGAGCAAGGCTTTTAACCCTAAATTGTTCAGTTGAATAAGAAATAAAATAAATGTAAGTTACTTTGGATAATGATGTCTGCCAAATGCCTTACATGTAAACATGTTTTGGGGAAGTGTTGGCTTAGTGGTTAAGGCATTCCTCCTGACAGGACTCCTGACAGGAAGGTTGTTAGTTTGAATTCCAGGTCTGCCAAGCTGCCACTGCTGGGCCCTTGAGCAAGGCCCTTAACCCACAATTACTCAGTTGTATAAAAATGAGATAAAATGTAAGTCGCTCTGGATAAGGGCGTCTGCTAAATGCCGGAAATGTAATTCTTCTTAAATTAGTGTAAGATGCCCAGCATTGTGGACAATCTTGAGGGCCAGGTATCTATAAAATTTCTAAATATCCAGACAGATCATTTATTTAGTCTGTGATTGAATGTGGACTTGAATTTAAATCACACAGACAGTCCGTTTTCATGGATAATGTGAAGTTTGCTGATATTTCATAAGCGGTCATAAGGACATTAATTCACTATATAAGGTGATGTGAAATATTGCATGGCACAGAAATGGCTTTACAGAGCTACCATGCTCCTATGAAGCCCAACCAAAATTGATATTTCATTCATAATTCTATGGTGTGGAGCATGACATTTACCATCCAATTCTAATATTTTTATCATCTCTATGTGAGAGAAAAGACCAGGCAGTGACGGGATCCATATGACTTTCAGATAAGTCAGGAAACCCACTTATGCTGTTAAATAATGAGCGATGTGATGAAGCGGACATGCGTGCCATGACCACATCAATGTTGATTGATAGTTGATGCCAGAATCATGTGTTTTGAATTGAAAGTTCAGACAACCGAACATATTGTGGATCTGGTGGCTGAGCGATGGAACGTGGGCTCTGATTAACAATAGGTTATTTAATGAACGTTTTTTTTACTGTTAGCTGCATGAACAATTCAATATATCCAGAATTAAGCTGCTATTTTTTTTTCACCAATCGTTCAGCCTATGTCTCACCCACTCTCTTCAATTAGACTGGATACTCATTCCTTTCCTCTGTTGACCCCCTGAGAACCCCCTGTGCTGCACATTATGATGTCCCTGTTCCCAGCACACCTAATTAACAGCCATTCCTCACATGAAGTGGGTGTTTTGGAGCACAGAAAACATTCATGTTTTACAGAACAGAAGGTTCCCCATGACCACAATCCTAGAAAGCCATAAATGGTTGTACCCTAGGTTCCCCTGTGGGCTATTACACCCAAACATCCCTGTTTGTTCAGGTTTGCTAGTTCCAGTTCTCCTGTGGATCATGGATTTAGACTTTCTGTGGGTGGGATCCGTGGGTGGAGGTTAGAGCTTCATGTAGCATGAAATTTTGACATTTTGGCTGTAAGCTGTGGTGTTCGGTCAATTACATCAAGGTGTGGTTAAATTCTTGAATCTGATTGGTCAGAAGTTGAGTGTTATATTTGTACAACTACACAGCATGTATAATAATCCTGATCTTGACATAATCAATAAGGTTATATTAATGCACTTGTAATATTTTATTGTTTCTATAGTAACAGCTTATACAAAGAGATTATATGGTGGATGGTACATCTATGGAAGGATTTGTTTTTGTTGGTCTTTAATCATGTCTGTAATGTGATAGCAGGAACTAATTTGTTTTGTAAACATTCCACAATATTAAACATTATTAACAACCTGATACTTAAACAGTATATAATTCAATTATAAAAATATACAGTTCTATGAAAGGAATCCACTTCAGAGTGTTATCACACCATCTAGAGAAGAATAAAGATGCTAGCCAGACACATTTGAGAATGCTAAGCATTTTTAATTTTCTCTAGCTATGTTTAAGTGCATGTAGTAAGCTTGAATGTGTTATAGTGGTTTTTTGCCGTGGTTTTGTTCAGTTTCTTCAGCATTTCTTTGACAAAACTGAGTGTTTCTGGTTCTGTAAAGGTTAAATGCCATCTCCCTATGCTTATTACTCTGCCTAGTGCTGTATCATCAGCCAGATCGGGTGTAGGGTGTGAAGTTCAGCAGGTGGTGGGATTTAAAAGCATGTGGTAAGTACAGAGTCAAAGAGTGTCACTTCACTGTTTAGTGCATTAATTTTAAACAGCCAGAAACCAAATCAAAACCATTTACTTTGCTTTTTTCCCCATATATTTCCTGTTCTTGTTCAGCAGTCTGTTTTCCCCAGGCCCTTATCCAGCTTTTGCTACAGCATTCAAATGATTGTGTGATTAAATCAAGTGTATTGTTTACTATATTTGCCATAGTTGAATGGTAGAGTTCATATGCAGATGTGAAATTGTGTCCCTGCAATTAGGGAAAGCTAGATAAAAAATAACAAATGATTATTAAACAGAGGTGTGAAAGCCACACACACTTCACCTCTGAGGACTTTGAGGACATTCGCAGGCAGATCGTGCATTTGATGGAAGATTCTGTTTGAAATTCAACATGTATTTTGTTAGCTACTCTTCTGTGAGTACCTTTTCATATGTTAATGTTTGTCTGATTGGCTGGGATGGTTCTGGTGCATGCTTTGTTCTCATAGCACTGGAAGATGATGAGTCTTGTTTCCCCTGATCATAGACAAGTGCACTGTATAGTACGCAGGTTAAAATTAAACTACAAAATAATTCGGTGAATAACGGATATGGTAAACATTTAAGTATCAATATTCATTATTATGCTTTTAAAGTCATAAATATCTTTCAGATATACGCTGATAATTTGGTGGTCCTCTCTAAGAAATGCTTCCAATTATTCTACTGGAAATGAGACCTGGGCTTAAGAGTACCCTTTGTAGTTTGTGCATTATAGAAATATATATGTAAACAAATAAATGATTAGAACTGAGCAGATAATGCAGCACAAGGTACTCTACTGGATTCTGCTTTACATTAATGAACCATCCACTTTAAAAAAAATAAAATAAAAAAATTGAGGGATTGAATGTTTATAGTTAATTGATCATTCATAGTTGGTATAACATACACTAAAGTAAGTTCCACAACATTTAATGCAACCGTAAATAGATAAAAAAAAAATAAAACTATGATGTGTCATTCTTTAATAAATAACAAAATGCAACCGTTCGCAAACTGCTTGGGGAATGAGGGACATGCTGTTATGGAAAAATATATAAACTTTTGGATGGTAGCAGTAACTGAGCTTCATCACCACACCCCATAGGAGTGTGTTATTCCTCGCTATCATCTCAGTTCAAACGCATCCAGACTGAACTGACTCGACTCAGCATGGAGCAGAGAGCAAACTTTTGCATGCACTTACGACACAATAAAAAAGGCAAAAAAGTTTAAATTCTAGCATTTTAAAAGGAAATTATACATTATTTTATCATGTTTGGTTTTACCAAACAACTTTTCCATGCATTATTGCAATAATAATAATAATTACTCTTTGTATTATTACATCATAAAACAACAAAAATATGTATGTTATTATATCAAAAGTAAGCATTTCTATCTATGAATGTAATAAAAATATCTTCAGTGAATACACATCCATGATTTTTCATATGATCTGAGCAGTTCTGAATAATTCTCAGTGCAGTTCTCACCCCCATTAACTCTCTCAGTGTGTGTGTGTTTGTGTGTGTGTATACACACACACATACACAAATGTATATCAAAAGCAACTTCCCCATACATGTTCATCCCACACATCTATTATACCTGCAGGATGAGATAATTCTCCATCATCGTCCTTATGGAGTCTCTTTCTTACATACCATCCTGCTTTTCATTCTTCACACACTCACTACAATTACAGTTTTGACACACTCCCATCATGTTTCTGGTTTCTAATGACTACAATGAAATTGGGAGAAAAAAACAAAAAATAAATAAATATTTATTTCTTTTTTTTTTCAAAAAGAAAAAGAATTGCATTAACCTTGAAAAAAAAAAAACAGAACTCATTTCTCTCCTGAAGCTGAAAATGTTGTGTGGTTTGTTCTTTCCAGTGCTCTCATTCATTTCTTATAAAAAACAATCAATACTTTTTTCATCTCGCTTAAAATGTACAGCTCCATTTCCACCCTTTCCAGTTCTCTCTGGGAAAGTCTTCCTTCAGTGTTAGCTAATTAATATAGGAGATGGAAGGAGCGGGGAAGACTATGACTTTTATCTGAAATAGTGTTTTCTGAGCACTTATAATATCCTAATTATACTGCACCGAACACTTAATTACACCTAATTATAATTATACTTATCTCACTGAACTGCATCATGTTCACTGAACTATACACATCCTAATTCAGTTTAAAGTCTTCATTCTTTCTCCAGTTCTGGTTTAATTACTGAGGACTAATGTATGAGGATGCATGGTTAATTTCAAACCGGGCGACGCTATCATGAAATGTCATGCCTCCGACTGTGGTTTTCTCAGGGGTGGAATATCAGGTGTCAGCATCACCAGCTGACTTTTCCACTGGCACCTGTTCTTCATTTCCCTTACAGCAGACTCTAATCAGCACCACCTTGTCAGTAGTTTCACTTTTTTTTTTATTATTCACAGAATTTTGCTTTTTTCTATACCAATTGTTTCTGTGCCTGCTGTGTTCTATTATTTGACCCGCTCCTTGTCTCTATAAGTTGTAAGTGAAAAGATTCTGCTTTCTGCCACAATTGCATCTATAGATGATTGAAGACTTCACCTCCCAGGGATGCAAAATACTCATGAGACATCAACAAACCAACAGTGGCTGGTTATATATTGTACCCGTCCCTGTTGCTCTGGTGGTTCATCTTGTCTGTATCTATTATGGGCAAGTGTTTTTTTTAACATGGAGCTTTTCATTCATCCTCAGTAACAGCTTCATTCTGGTCAGACTGGTGTTGGGTCTGGAGTCTAGCCTGGGAACATGGTGGGAATATAGCCAAATGGGATGCCAATGATGGATCCAATAGACACTGTGTGTGAATTAAGAATACCCCCTGGATTGGTTGCCACTGGTGGATACAGGGGCTATTCCAGGAGCACCATGCATAAGGGGATGTGGTAGATTAGTCATGAAGGTGCTGGACTACTGATTGGAAGATTGCGATTTTGAATCCCCTGGGCCTGGGCAAGGCACTTAACCATCAATTGCTTAGTTGTATAGACCCTTTTAGGACCAACAACACGATTATGTCACAGCAGTAGCTGGAGGCAAAACAAAGGGAAAACTGGAGGCGACCACAAACCAGTACAGTGTCGGCTACACAAGGAACACAAATGTTGTCTTGTTGTGTTGTTGAGTGACAGAATCAATGGAGTGCAATTTGAAGGCTCCAATTTGAAGTTTTATTGCATACCTGCTACCACTGCCAGACAAAAAAAACCCACGATAGCTATGGTTAAACTCAATAAAACAAGCGGACTGGACAGAAACAATCCTCAAAAATGCTCATGTTTGCAGTGCACACTTCATATCACATAAGGTTAATGAAACGATTGTTTTTCATTGGTATTGTTTATGGTTTGGTTATGAGTCTAAATATTTCTTATGCATGCCCACCTCATCAGAAATTGGGGAACAAGTTAAATTATTTCTCATGTAACGCTAACTTTTTAGCGTGTAAGTTAGCTAACTGGTAGCTAGCGACTGGAGACTAAACAAAGGAAACTGTTTGTGACATCTCCCTTTCTACAGTTGCCAGAAGCACTTGGTTTTTCTATCAGATAGGTGTAGATGTCAGGTCACTCAACCGGAGGTCATCCGGTCACATCGTCCATGCATTGAGTGAGTGTGTATGGGGCAGCCAATCTGGTTCCGTCCGTTAAAGTTCATTCATGGTCCTGGACAGTGAGTGATCTAACATAGTCAGATAAATTTGGATTTTGATCAGTCATTGTTTAAAAACAATCTAACAAAATTTGATAACTACTGCTTGTAAAGTAGTCAGAAAATTCTTTCTGCCTCCACTTAAGCTCCGCCCACAAAAAACTGCACAATGTTTACTAACAAAAATTCCAGAAATGTATATGACCTTATCATAGGAATAATAGGAAAAACCAGACACCAGTCCATTGCAGTCCATTGAAATTAGTTTAGTCAGTTCACTCACCGGCATAGAAGATGTGAACAAAAAACCTTAAAAAAATCTAAGTCCTAAGTACAACCTAAGGTACATAAGTCCACTTATGTACCTTAAAAAAATAAGGTACACCCTGTGCATGTTTTTAGATGCTACCGTACAACCGTTGGTAATATATAGACCTAAAGCATTCTTTAGTTTGCATTATAGATCCTATGTAAGAACTCTCCATCAGGCTGCTAAGAACCCTTCAACTATCCAAAGAACACTTGAAGGACCCTTTTTCCCCCTCTAAGCATATAGGAGGTGCCTTGGAAGATCTGTAAAGTTGGCCTCAACAGCCAGTCAAAAGTCTAAAAAGAAATGGCTAAATGGCAGAACCTACAACCAGTGAGTCCAGTCCTGAGGAGGCAGATTCCAACAGAGTTTAGGCATTTTCCTGCATTTTATAATAAAATTGCCGGTTGTGGCAGTAGGTGTGTGGCTGACTGCCAACTGCAGAGGGAGAAGAGGCAGGTACCACGTGATTGAATGTCCCCGTGTGTGATCACCTCCAAATTACTTATGTGCTTTGTTTGTGCTTTCATGGAGAATGCTGTGAGTCAGAGCTAATGCAACCAACACAAACACCAGCACAACACAGTCACATTGAGCTTGAATGTGACGGTCACACTGAGTTTGAACTTGGGCATAGCTGTGAGCGGCTTAGATTTTTTCATTTGGATGTTTATTGGTGACACGCATTCGAAAGGTGCATGCTGAAAAGCACTTGCGGCTGAATGAAGAGATCGAAAAATAAAAGAAGCACAAACCTCTATCAGAAGTTGTGTATCTCACCAGTCCCTCCTCTCTCTCTCTCTCTCTCTCTCCCTCGCTCTCTCTCTCTCGCTCTCGCTCTCTCTCTCGCTCTCTCTCTCTCTCTCTCGCTCTCGCTCTCGCTCTCTCTCTCTCTTTTTCTCACTCTCTCTCTCTCCCTTGCTCTCTCTCTCTCTATCTTTTCCCCTCAAATCACTGCCACCTAGATGATTTATTTTTCATATACGGAACTTCGTTCAATATTGGTAGTTGAGTCACTCCACACTCAATCCTGTGCTATTTTAATACAAGTCATCAAATTCTTTTGAATCTTCTTTCAGATTTAATCTCCTGATTTTGATGAGCAATTATTTCAGGAAAACAGGTCTCATAATTAGCTTATGTCCACCTACAGAGAGCTGCGAGACAACACATCAGCCACGTGAAGTGAAGTATTGTAAGTCTACAAAGCGGTAAAATAATTACATAATTCAAACTAACCATAGGACAGAACAAACAGCAATATGTTACTGAGAAATTCTGTTTACAGGAACGCGAGATTTCAAACCTCATACAGGTATATTCATTCATTTCAAGTAAATGTTCTGAAATGTCAAGTGAATTAACATATTCTAAGAAACGAGAGAATGGGGTGTTCACAGCTATTCATGCTGGCATAAATGACGTTGCCCTGGAGCTGAATGAAAAGTTAAAAATATACTTCAAACCCCATCAAATTTTGCTCTCAATTTGGATATGGACATGTTAGAAAGGCTCTATGGTGCTTCTCAGCAGATGGCTCAGAATACGAGGTTATTAATAAACGGAAAACCTTTTAGACAGTGACCAATGAACAAATATTTCAATTCTGAAAAAAAAATATAGACAATTCAGTTTTTCACATTCGTTCACAAAGTTTAAGTATAGACAGTGATGCAGACATTAATGGTGTTAATTATGGTATTAAGTCCAATCATTTAGATGAAACCATTTAAAAAAGGGGCCTTGGATTTCTCTATTTGAAAGCGGGGCTTCTACTCCCTAGATGAACTTGACACATTAATAGATTTATATCATAGGTCGAACCTGAGATTCTTGAATATTCACCTTCTGAACATTTTTATTCCCAATTTTCTCACCTGTGAATTCACAACCACCTACATATCTCCCCTATCATGTGATTAATACCAACCTGGCAGAATGAAGACTAACACTTGGTTCCTCTGAGAGATGGGAACATTTTGATTACTGCTGGATCACAAGGCAGCATATGATTGGCTAGTGTCTGTGTGATTGGCAGGGAAGAGAAGTGGAGAGAGAGAAAGAGAGAGAGAGAGAGAGATGGGGGGATTGCTGTCTTGACTGTTAGCCATGGACAGCTGTGACATCATCAGATACCCTGTACATGTGAAGGTGTGTACTGTACCTCTTAGGTGTGACAAATCATTTGTGTCGATTGGAGCTTGTCTCTTGTAGGTGTGGAGTGAGCTCTACTGATGTTGCATGTGGGTGGACGTTTATCCAGTGTTTTTATAGCTCAGAAAAGAGAGAGAGAGGGTAGTAGGCAAAATGGACGCACATCACATGATTTACTACATTCATCATCATAGATGTGTGTCACTCACGTACATAATAAATGGTCACCTGTCACTTGCTAGCGTAAACACACCTCAAGAGCATGCTGAACAGTTTTCAAAGTGCTCTCGGCTGGTTCTGCAGACATCATATTCATATGTTAACCGCATTTGTAAGTCATAAATTCTGAACATGGCTGACCTAGATCCTAGCTGGCTATTTCAAAGAATTTTACCCCTGGTGAGTTGTAAAGTATGGAAATATTTAGAAAAAGCAAGGTCACTGAATTTCACAGGAATTACGTTTTGAGAAAGGTCAGAGCGAATGATCATGCATTTTGCACTGTATTTAACTATTCATGAATTCATGCATACAAACACATAAGCATATAAAGCATATATATGCATATAAGAGCTATGAGAATTTATTTTTGAAGGCATGTTTAAATCCCATTCAGTCTATAGATAGAGTATTTTATTATTTATTTATTGGAATTACCTTGCTATTATGTGTTGGGTATGGAAGAAGAATGTTTATATTCTGGCATACATTTCATCACAGTATAGAGTTATCTATAGAACACGATGCCTTCACAGATAATTCAGTCTCTTTAAAGAAGCATTGACTAATGCAAAGTTAAATTGGCTCAATTCTGAGAAAAAGTCTTAGAAATCTTTCCTTTTTGAACAACAGAGTATTTTAAATTGGATAATTTTGAGGAAAACAGAACATGAAACACAGTTGTAAAAGCATGATACTGCAAAGAAAGTTCATCTATTGACACCAGACTTATCTTTTTTGTTTCTAATTTCAATGTCATCGTTCTGCTTGCTTATATGGTGAAAATAACTTTTTGTAATAGATTGGAAGGAGTATTTTCACCCAAACATTGAACGAGATCATTTCACTACTGAATGTGGAAGGTTTTAAATTGAGTGGTGTCAGTGTGAATATTCCTTATTTATTGCACAGGTAAAATAAACATTATTCTTTCAGACATTCAAACATAATTGGTTCTATTTCTATTTACTGAGTGAATAAGGTGATTGTTGCATTTATATACTATATATATAAAAAAAGAAATCAGTTTTCTCGTAATATTTTTAAGGCAACTACTTTGGCATTAACAGGAAATTGTGCCTTGTATTGTGAAAGTAGTTGGAGGTGTTTTAAAAAGATCTGCTTTTACACTCGGCTAAAATGTACCTCAGCCCAATGCTTTTTATTAGAACTCAAAACCAGAAGTTTACACTAAATTCTCTTTCTCTCTATAACCCATTATTCACACACACGTCTGGGAGTCGCTCAAAACTTCAGTGGAAAGCAAAGCGAAGCGAATTTACGAACTTTACAAATTATTTTTTCTGTTTGGAAAGAGTTACCCACAATACCAACATTTTTTGTTGACAGATTGTTGGCGTAGGTGGTCTGTTCTATTTTCATCCCAAGCTTGGTGGCAAGCCTTGACAAGGCTTGGCTTGGGTCACTTTGTAAGCAAGTGCTTCGTTTCAAAATACAAACTTTCCCCTTAAGAACTCTTCTTCAGAACAAGTTACATTCGTATGCTGAGGTTCCACTGTACTTAAGATGTATAAAACAAGCAAGTGAAAACTGTGTCTAAGGAGTTATTATTGTGTCTTTATCTAGCCCCTTAAATAGACCACTAGGTGCTGAAGAAAGGCGTGAGGCAAACACTATAATTATAAGCCACATTTAGCAAAGCACCTAAAGGCAAGACACTCAATCAGATAATGAAAGCTTATAGTCTGACTCTTCACAGTAACAAATAGAGATGGTCATCTGAATGGAGTCTAAGAAGCAGACATTGCAGTATATTTGGGAATTAATATAAACCCAGGCAGTACTCTCTGTAAGCCTGAACACATTCCCTCTGTTCAAAGAAAACTAACACAAGAGTCTTATCTTATCCGCTAAAGAGCCTTTCTGGTTAAGATTGAACATGCTCTAGAATGTAGAACTTAAGAAAGTCTTGTAATCCTGTTAAAATTAGATCAGTGTGATTCTGCACAGCTTGACCCAGGATTTTTTTTTTTTTTTTTAATTCAAGCAAAGCCAACAACTTCTCATGAGGATGGAAAAATCTGATACAAATCTTCTGTGAAAATCAAGCTATTTATTTTGTATAACATCACTGCATTTTTCCCCTTTGAAGGAACACAGTGTATTGAGACAGTTTAATTGCTTTTATTATTTTATTTAACCCTTATATAGGTCAAGGTAGAGCCTCTATTCTTGTAGGTTTTTCCTAAGCTAATACAAAATGTGTAAAATTACTTCTGTCATTGTACTTGAATATGATCTGTAGCAAATAAGCATCGCACAATACCAATTTTCTGATAATATTTAAACCCTGATCAATTTTGAAACCCATTTATAAATTATAACTATATGTTCCTCTTTAGAACTACTACACTTCAAAAACATTTCTATTAACTGAACCGCTGCACTTAAAAAACACAGAACAACATACAGAACAAAAACAGGACTTTTTTCAAAGCCGGATCATTTTTATTCTGTTTTTAACACTTGCACACAAAAATCACTACAAGGCTGCTATATGGGGTTCAAGGCTTATAGGTAAAGCATGATACCAAGCATGACACAAAATTAAAATTAGATCCGTTTGATCTTATCCACAAATGAGATGTCTTATCTGGCAAGTGGCTCAGACTGTATTGTTCAGCGCTGCTAATCAAGCAATAAGGAGGTGCATAACAGCATACAGGTATTCCAGGAAATGGAATCTGAAAGGCTAATTACCGTGGTATGAGCTCATAAACCTGTATCAACAATCCATCTTGATAAATGGTGCAATTTCAACATGCCTAACAGCTGATTAACAGCATGCACATGTAATTATAGTTTTTGTTAAACCTGTGTAAAATAATCTAGATTCTAGTATGGGAGTATCTAAGGATACAAGGAGGAGAGGATTTAGACTAGAAGACATGGTATTCTGTGGATGTCACTATTGCTCATGGCACTGAATACAACTGATCAGGTTTTGCTTTTGAAAAGCACAGCTTCTCTTAGCTTTGATCAACAGGTACTCTCTTTGATTTTATCTAATCATTACTTGTAGTTTTGTGCTGAAGGTTGTGAGAAACATTTACAGTTTCCCAGATGTTAATGGACATCTCTTTTTTTGTTGTTGTTGTTGATATTGCTAGCTAGATATCTCCTATTCACTTGTAGCAACATAGCTGATCGTTTAAGACAATAAGCTCCTTGGTTGGCTATAAATAAACACGTATTGTTAATGTAACTCTGTAACCCGTTAATCGCATACTCCAAGCATGACGATCTATTGCCATTCTATAGAACACATAGTATCATGTAACAGAATTCAGAAATAAACAACTAAAAACATCAGAACTTACTAAGATTCAGTGGTCTTACTGGTGTCAGACCAGTTTAAGGAAGAAAGGAAGATATGTCCAATATTTGATCCAGCAATTGATTGTAGTACATATTATAGTTTTTTTTTAATTACAAAGCATTTCTGCAACATGGACCTTACAAACATTTTAACCATGGTTACATTCTTCCTTAAACCATTATGTTAAAAACTTTGTATGTGGGGTTTTTTTTTCTAGATTTAGACATAGTCATGTAGATATTATCAAGAAAATTACCATATTTACTTGAGGTACTGTGGTCAAATATAAGCAAATCATTTTCTCAGTAGACAACACACACCACTTAATCAATAATAATAGTGAATCAGCTCCAGGCTTCAGAAAACTGGAAGGGAAAAAGACTTTACATAGCAGGGATCCCTTAAGACTGTGAGTGAAAACCAGTCCAACGCTGAAAGCACAAGGAAGGACAGTGTAAACAAACTAATGCTTGTGAATACCAAACAGACTGAGCATATCGCAAATGTGTACTGTTAGAAATTGGACTTTTGTAATTCGATCAAACAAGCAACAGTTGTTGATTAAATTGTAAAGAACACATTGTTCAAAAACATTGTGTACAGACACTCTTAGTTATAAATGCTTGACATGATGGTCATGATTCAAATGCAGGTGATAACTCATAATTTAGAATGATAGGTTTGTAGTAGTATTATGTTATGTAATTTTAGCCTGCCACATAACTATTATCATTCATTCCAGGTAGATAAAAATGCTTTCTCTGTAACATTATCTCAGATTAGGGGTTAGAATTGTAGGCTGCTTTTAAAGTAGGTGTTGTGTAGAAGGAAATGCACTATTATGAAGAATAATAGCTGACAAGTAGACGGAAACCACAAGATAGTAACTTCTGTGTGTGTAGCCCAGAATTGTCATTTCTTTACCAACTTGTTGGGATAAAAATAAACCATCCCAGCATGGAGGGTCAATATATACCCCAACATCACTGGTTAAAATAATCCATATATATATATATATATATATATCCATGCTGGGTCAGTCACTACTGGACCCTGTGTTCGGTTTCAAATTTTTGAATTTTTGAGCTACAGTGCTGATTCTAAATTTGAAAGAGTAATACTATACATATATATATATGAATCTGCACTGTAGCTCAAAAATTTGAAACCGAACACAGGGTCCAATATTGACTGACCCAGCATGGATATATATATATATATATATATATATATATATATATATATATATATATATATATATATATATATATACAGCTCTGGAAAAAAATAAGAGACCACTGCAAATTCAAAATATAATTATTGTTATTTAGAGTGTATATTTAAAGGAAATGACAACACATCAAAATAACCCAAGATCATGCAGTATTTGCAGAGCTTTAATAACTTCAATGGGTTCAAATCTGGAGATTGGGCAGTGGTCTCATTTTTTTACAGAGCTGTATATATATATATATATATATATATATATATATATATATATATATATATACACAACATATACCGGTAATAGACACACACGCATCCCAAGATATACCTCTACCCAAGGTATACATCTCCCACCCAGTATACCAGAGCCCACTAGAAGCTTGGTAATGTCCCGAGCATCCCAGTGATCCTGTAAACATACTTTCTGATAGGTTTATAGCACCGGTTCGAGTTAGAATTGAAGTCACACTAGACACAGTGCATTCCTCAGCTTAGACAGCTTAAAATACTTTCTGTTCATTAGCATGTTTTGCCAATTTTACATTTGACCACTTTCATAGCCCAGAACTGGATGGAGAACTGAAGACGAACTGACTGATTTAACACTGAAAATGTTGATAATTGATCACAGGGTGCTCTGGTATTATTTAATAACTTTATAAATTATTAAAAATGATAAAATTATAACACTATGTACTGGTACAACACAGTAAACTGTTCAAATGCTCTTTCCACAAAAAGGAAATCCGATCAAAATGTATTTATTTTTTTTAGTAATGTTTTCTTTTCAACCCAAATTAGACCTCTGAAAGGACATCGTGAGCTACTGGAACTTTCTCAAAACAAAACCGTTAAACGTTTTTTTTAATCAATCAGGACTCAACCATTACCTCTAATGGGCGTCGAACAATTTCTCCAGTTATCCAGATATCATTATTGCTTCAATATATTATAAGATGCACTGACGCGATGTCTGATCGCAATATTTCAATAATCACCGCTTCTTCTTCGACATTTGGATGCTTTTGTCACAGTAACTACCCCCCCCATTCCATATGCTGAATGGAACGGTCCGTCTCTGCGAAACGCATTTTTAAGCGCCAAATACAGCGCGCGTGACAGTCAGTCAGTCACAGCACCTGTTGTGAGGAAGGTGGCAGCGCTCGAGAAATATTTCTCCGTCGTGTCTAAGAAATCCAAGGTATTTTCCCTGATTATGATCATTTCTCTGTGCGAAAGGGGTTATATTTTGACTACGGGCGATTAAATGAATCACGAACACATTCAAGTCAGAAAAGTTTCGATATATAGTGTGAGAAATTAAATTAGCATGTCGCTAACGTCACTCTCTATCTCTCACTCACACACACTCTGTCTCTAGATTAATATTAGAAAACTAAACTAATAGGTCACTATTTTATTTTATATATACATATAAATGAATATTCTATTAAAAATAAATAAATAAAATAAAATTTTTAGCCGATTCTGTTAAAAATCACCTCAGGATCCAGCACGAGGCTCTGCCCCAAAATCTCCTCTAACCAAATAATCACCTCAGTTATTTCATTATACTTCAATTTGTGTTAAAAATTAATGGATAATAATGATTACTTTGCTCAAATTCCCTTTAGTTAATTTAACTTATTCAATATCAGTAAAAATAATATTAGTATATGGTCAATAAATAATAGTATATGGTCAATCAGGTTAAGATTTTTCAGCTTACCTTTAGTTAAAGCAAAAAAATGTCGAACTTTCCAGAGTTGCAGTGTCCTTTGTTTAGTTTCTCCATCAGATCTCCATCAGATCATACCATGTTCAGATCTCCATCAGTCTCCATCACTGGCTGCTTGAGGTGGATTTCATCTTCCCCTATGCGCTAAATGACTGTGACTATGCACAATTCCTCAGGTCAGTCTTTAACTCCCTCTCTCTCTCTCCCTCTCTCTCTCTCGCCACCAGTTGTCTTTCTGCCTCCGTTTCTCTCGCTACCTTCTCTCTCTCTCTCTCCCTCCCTCTCTCTCTCTCTCTCTCTCTCTCTCTCCCTCCCTCCTCTCCTCGTCATCTCCCTCACACACTCTATATACACACACATACAGCAGCACACTCACTTGCCTGAATACAAACACACACATGCACAGCCTCCCTTCAACACCTATGAACAAAATGTCCCTAATAATATAATAATAAATCAAAGCTTAACTACACCCCAGAGTCACCATTAATGACATGCAGATTAATTTTTTAACATTAATCTAATTAATCTATTAATCTTTACTGGCAGCCAGGATTTATTTTTATTAAACACTGTTTAATATTTAGTTCTGTTCAAACGTCTTTCTTCAGCGTCCACTTGTTTTCAGGTAAGTCAATTATCTTGGTCAGGGTGATGTTGGAGCTGGAGAGTTTTCTGGGAAAAGTTTTCCACAAAGCAGGAACACATCCTAGGTGAATTTTTGGAGGTGGTGGAAAGCCTGGTGGGGAAGAATATGAAGGAAACATACATGGGGTTGGAGAGGATGCAGCTTGAGCTTGAGGATCATACCAGGCTCCTACATCGCCCCAAATCTCATTTGACTGCCTCCTGATAATGGTTCGGTGGCTTTAACACTTGTTGGTTCTTTAAAGAGAGTGAGACAGCAGCGCTTTAGTCCTTTATGCCGAGTTCATGATGCATGATTTTCAAAGTGGTTATATCACGGTTGTTTTCACACTGCACGATTATCTAGAGTAGCATTCAGTTGCTGCCATATTCACACTGCACGATGGATCGGCGACAGGAGCTTTCACACTGCATGACTTCACAATAGGAACAATCGCTGACAACTCTGTCTGGTCCGCAAATTATGTTTCACAATCAAACGCACATGAGAAGCGATAAAGAAATAATGCAAGACCACACGTGAGATCAGAGTTCTCATGCGAGTCTGGAAATGGAACCCTGCAAGAAGTTCGCAGTCCGAATGGTCTATGTGGGGAACAAGGTTTGTGTGTTCTGCATAATTGATCGAATGAAAAATTTTGCAATGGTCAAGCAAATGTTTCTGCTTTATTTCTGTCTGATGCTATTGTAAAGCTTATTTATTCTGATACAACTATATTTACATTTTTTTCTGTAAATGTCTATAAACTATATTGAACTATATTATGCTCCAACCAAAGCCATGCTTGCTGATATTGTGGTCTATAACTCCTGTATCTCGCTCTGTCATTGGCTGTAGTTCATCAATGATGTGTTTTCAGTTAGAACTCCTTTCACACTGCAAGATTTTGAGTCGCGAACAGGTCCAGATATTTAGCATGTGAAATATTTCACTGGCATCGGCGATTCTCTCAGATTGTGTCTTTGGTAATTCATGCTGTGCTCTTGTCACTCATGTGCACAAGCTCCGATTTGCCTGCGATTTCAGGCATTTGTCTGCGATTTCGCGAAACGTGTCGGCGACTGAAAATCAGGGCTAAAATCGTGCAGTGTGAACTCTGCATTAGTCTGTCCAGCTCTCTTACCTCCTCATCTCTACTTAAACAGATCAGTCTTCAGAGCTTTGCCTTTCATGCCCTTCCATAAACTCTTGATCACCAACTCCCTATACTGTGTTTCCTCAGCTTGTAACTTAGCTTTGTAGAGCAGCGTTGCACTTAAGAACATTGTGTCCAGCGTTTACATCATGGTTTTTTTTTTTTTTTTTTTTTTACTAATTTCATGCTTCGCTTTGTTTCAAATAGAGATTTAAACATTATTGGAAAATAGCGAATGGGTAAGGATTGAGCTTCTTCGGTTTTTGGTTATCAATTAAGTTTGTCACTAAGTGGTGTCAATATTGTAAAAACATATTTAATGTGTTTTAGCTTAAACCCCTAATAAAAAAAAAAAAAAAAAAAGTTTAGGGCTTAAAAAAACAGAAAATATTCTGCATTTTACTATAATACAAGGTTAGGCAATTTCTTTTCTCCTGACGAGAATAACTCATCCTTTTTAAATATCCCATTCTACAACCCCAAAATGGCACATCTGGAATTATTTCCTCTTTTTCATTTGCAGGAAAAAACCTATTCCTCACTTATTTGAACAGTAAATCAGTTTCAATAGCTGAGCAAAGGGAAGTAATTCCAATATCCTACAGACAAAAAATCTTCATAAATTGCAATAGAGCATAGACGCACAAAAAAAAAATCAGTTCAGCAAGTGCCCTCTTACCTTCATGCCTTCAAAAGACACTGTCTTTCATTTAATTTCCTCTTCTCTTCTTTATCTAATTTACAATACAATTCACACCATCTCATGCCATTTCATACCTCATGATTCAACTAGGGTTGCACAAAAAGATCAAAATAAAATCAGTAATTCAATTTGAATAAAGAACAGTGTCACGTATGCACTTGTAAAAGAGAGAGCAAATATTTCTCATTTACTTTGGCCAATGGACATAGCTGTTGTACCACATGACTGCTGTCCCCTGTAAAGCATGATGAGCATGCATTGATGTGACAACACATCAATGCATGAAACCTCTGAATGGATTTTCAATGTCTGGTTGTAGTGTGAAACCCACACGCAAGTGGCTATGAATCATTCTTGAAGGAAGAGTTTGCAATGACTTATTTAACCAGCAGATAATATTGCTGCTTTCCTTGAGCATAATGTTGTGTTACAGATTCATGATAAAAACATGAGCCAAAAAAACACTTGTGATGGCTGTTTGCAAAAAAAAAAAGCGTTTTTGAAGCATAGCACATGACATAGTTTTGCTAATTGGACTTGGTCTTAGAGTTTACTCGAGTTCATATCTTGAGTGGGAAGGTTGAGGAATAAATGCTTCACCCCATGCTTGTTGATGGGTCCTGCTTCTCTTGGCAGCATCTAACAGTGATCTTGGCTTGCTAGGAAAGCTTGTCCTCCTATTCCCAGCTTTTTCAACTGCAAGCTTTCAACTCTGTGTGGATGTTATCTTGTGCCAGACATAGCTCTAGAGTACACCACATATGATAGCAACATTTGTATGTGGAAATTATGGTAGGGTTCCTCATCTCCCTCATGCTGCTATTGTCACTACATCTCTGAGCCTGAGAGTGGATTTTTCTTGCTGAACAGCTTAATCTGGGTTCTGGTCCTTACTCTTGGAGTTGTAGGAGTGGCTGCTTAAATTAATGCTTTCTTGGGTCCTTCAGAGTCCTTAGTGATGGTGACCTCAGATTGTCTTAGGCCACATCAGGCAGCGGAGCAATCAAAACCTCAGGCACTTTACATTCAACATAGTTGTCTGTGCTTTCAAGGTCTATGATGGCTACTTCCTTCAGTTTGTCACACTGCTATTGATTCTTGAGACCTACCAATACTCTTAAGCTCTTAACTTTCATGATGTTGAAATGAAGTTCAACATCATTGAAAACAATGAAGTTTTTCCAGCACTCACTTTGTGCATGAGATTGTAGTTGTCAGAGTTGTCACATCATTTATATAGGCACTGATGCGGGTAACTGGGTAACCGCTGTACAGACTGACGATACTCTCTTCCTGCTATCCATCTGGATGCTCGTCTCCATTGTGGTTGTAAAACCTGTTTAACTGACCGATGCCTTGTCCAGGAAGTGATATCTTCAGGTGATATTTAGCCTTGACATGACACCCTTTAATTTTCTGGTTTGCAGTGGTGGCCTATCATCTTCTGGCTTCAAGCTTGACTCCTCCTTCTTTTTGCACAGCTTCCAAGATATCACATTTATGGCAGACACACTTATCCAGAGCAACTTACATTTTATCTCTTTTTTTTTTTTACATCTGAGCAATTAAGGGTTAAGCGCCTTGCTCGGCGGCCCAGCTTGGTGGACCTGGGATTCAAACTCACCACTTGCCAATCAGTAGTCCAATGCCTAAACCACTAAGCTACCACATCCCATCCCATATACCGCAGTGAATGCTTGGAAAGCCTTTTCAAATTTAGCTGATGGCTTTTTTCAATGTGAGGGGAAAAAAAGAAAAGAAATACACAATTGTACATTTCATTTCATGTACCAGTTATCCAATTTATCCACAGCTAGCCTGTGCCTATCTCGGGTGTCATCGGGCATCAAGGCAGGATACAACCTGAACAGAGTGCCAACCCATCACAGGGCACACGCACACTACAGGCAATTTAGAGACTCCAATCTGCCTAGAAGCATGTCTTTGGACTGTGGGAGGAAACCCACCAAGCACAGGAAGAACATACAAACTCCACACACAGTGAGTGGGAGCGAGACTTAAACCCAGGACACTGGAGGTGTGAGGCGAACATGCTAACCACTAAGCCACTGTGCAGCCCACCATTACTGTGTATATATACTGTGTATATTTGTTACAATTTTATGCTCGCAGTTAAATATACATACATTCATGATATAATATGTTCATATTGTCACTGAATTAAGTAAATATTTTAACAGGCTGCATTTTTCAAACGTGCTGGAAACACAAACCCCAGTGCGAGTTATCCAGTGTTGGTTTCCTTTTAAATCTGCACTCCTGGTTTTCTAATATAATTTAAGTCTTGTACTTTAATTATACAGCAAAACATGCAGAGTACAAAGTTATTACACAATTAAAACACACCAGAAAAATAAATAACATTAAATAATTATATAAGAAACAGAATGAACAGGTTGAAGTGTTTTAAAACCAAAGTGAAGCTTCATCCGTAAGCAAAATATACAAACCAACAATTTTTATTCATTTTAAACAGAACATTAAATAACGTGCTTTACAAGACGAGCAAAAAATTTTATAAAAAAAAAAATTAACTTGGTTAACGAGCGATACATTGCAGGACAAGCACCATGCCATGAGCATCACACAATGAGCTCATGCAGGAACTCTCACAACTGAGCTGGTGGTTCTTCTCTCTCGCTGCGTAAAACAATGGAAGCTCGGGTAAGCTTCCCTTGTACTTGTCCTCAGTCAACGTGAACCTCTCGTACAGGCAACATCATTACGCTCAAGCGTACTGTTTACTATAGCATTGTACCTGTGTGTGTGTGTGTGTGTGTGTGTGTGTAAAACTTTTTCATATTCTGCGTCCAAGTGTAGTGACTGTTCTTTAGTACTGCAACAATGGCCCCAATGAAGAAACATCCAGAAAAGGAAGGTGGTAAGAAGGATATGATTACCCTAGAAGTATATTAATCATTGTTATTTGTTTCAGATATTAGGGACAGTAATTTGTATATAAAATACCATTAAAAATGATTTTTATATGAATACTTTTGGGTGTGTGGAACGGGTCATCCGACTTCACATTATTTCCAACGGCAAAATTCGCTTTGCTATACGAGCTTATTGGATTACAAGCAATTTTCAAGAACGAATTATGCTCGCAATCCAAGGCTCCACTGTACATTGTTTGCTATGCTCTCAAATGCAAAATTTAGAGATTGAAAATAATGAAATGCAATGATATATAAAAATATTATCAGAAATAGTCAGGAAACTTTCTTATTTAGACAGTTTTTGGTTTGTAACAAACTGCAAGCCAGCACCAACACATGAAGTGAACGTAATAGCACGCCATTGTCTCACATCACAGAAGTGTTCAAGTGGTGTTCAAGTAAGGTAGATGTTTTTACAGCGACTGTGAGTTGTACTTGTTTTTGTATCGATTGCTGTGTTTGTGAATCGAATACTTTAGTGGTTAATTTGTAAGGTCATTTGTTTATTATTGATTATGACCAGTCCTCTATAACCTTTTGTGACCAAGTAGACTGACCGTTTGCTCAGGAGATTTTTTAGGTGCTCGAGGTGAATTGCAACCTGGAAGCAATCTCAGCAGCATGGCTTCATGCCCAGGTTCACGGTGTTAAATGACGCATATTTTCACCCTCTGTGAGACAATTGCACTGTTGAGTGAATATCAAGTTGGGGCCAATCAGGACCTCTTGTGGCCAAAAATGGGACTGTGCTGCATTATTACCTGTATTGATGAAGACTAGGTGTGCAATGATTTTTCTGCGCTCGAAATTTACCATTTAAAACATTGCTGTTAAACCAGTTTGCACATATTCATTGTTGTAATTTGAATGCATAATCGGTATCACCAGTGCTACTCCTCTTCAATCCAAGGCAAATGCCTGTGTGTGCATGCCCCTGTATGTATTGGACAAGCCAAATCAAGGACCAGTTGGTCACCTGGCTTCAAATATAAGACAATTTATTGGGAGTCTGCAGCTAACTGTTGTTCAGATTATTTAATAAAAAACTTTCACATTGATAATCAAAAAAGAAATTAAAGAGATTAAAATAATAAAATGAGAACCACATATAGGGAATCAGCATTTATTTAACTAAATAAATTGTTGTTTTAGAAAACAAGAAGCTAAGCTTGTATGAGGTGAGTGCTACATCAGCCCCAATCTAGGCTACATGCTAAGCGCTGTCAACGTTTGAGTGTGAGCTGTTGCTCATTCTTTTTCAGCCAAAACAATGGAAAATTTGTAGAACAAATGTGCTGGACAAACAAATCTGACCCACGGAGATCCTACCTCTCAACTTACAGGATCCACTGCTAACGTTTTGTTGGCAGATATCACAGCACACTATCTGAGGTTTTGTGGAGCCCATGTCTCAAAGGGTAAGAGCTGTTTTGGCAGCAAAATTGGGACTTACACAATATTAGGCAGGTGGTTATGGCTGATGGATGATCAGTAGGTTTCTTTATATTTTCATGTATTTTTTTTAAATTAATTTTATATTTTTATCAAAAAACTTTCAAAATCATTTGCAGTTGCAATCAGAAATATTCAACCCCCCAAAGATTTTAAGGATTCATCAATTAAAGTTTTTTCAAAGAGCAAGATTCTATCTTAGATGACTCCTTATGAGTTGAGTGATACATAAAATCAACACAGATAATGCATGATGTAGTATTAGTGTGTAACAGAATATTTTGTTAAGATAGCAATGTTATATTATTCAACCCCTATATAATGTTGTTTTTAAAGCTTTCTGAAAGTGTTTATGGCCTAAAGTGGAGTTGAAACATAATTAAGCCTTTGAGAACTCAG
Organism: Hemibagrus wyckioides; assembly: GCF_019097595.1. Classification (NCBI taxonomy): domain Eukaryota; kingdom Metazoa; phylum Chordata; class Actinopteri; order Siluriformes; family Bagridae; genus Hemibagrus; species Hemibagrus wyckioides. The sequence goes on from NC_080731.1 coordinate 2,295,734, forward strand.
CTGTGATGTGTGTGTATATATAAGCTCCACCCATTAAGGTATTCAGAGTGAGTTGCAATCGTGGGAAAGACAAAGGAGCTTCCACAAAAGCCGAGAGAGGAGATTTTCATCATACCTTAAGGGCCTTGGGTATAAGAAGATTTCTAAAAACTTAACATTCCATGAGACACCATTAGGAGCATTTAAAAGGAATTTCACAAGTTTTCCACAGCCAGACAGGTTTGCGGCTGTTACATAGCAATGTAAGAAGCTTGTCAGGACTTACCGAAAACGTTTTTTAGAAGTTATAAAAGCTGAAGAATGCTCTTCAAACTTCAAACAAAGTTAAGTCAACTTCTGTTGCCAAGATAACAAATATGTCAATAATTGTCATTTCCTGTCATTATCGTTCATCAGCATCACAGCAATGTCTTGAGGTGAGGTGGTTGAATATTTCTGATTGCAACTGTATGATTATTCTCAGTTGAATTGAAAAATTGCATTTCATAAGCCATCATTTTGTCTCCTGTTTCCAAAGGCCTTGCCATCAAAGAATTTAATAAGGTACATTGTTTTACAATACTGTAGTAGTACTAGTGTTATATTTAATGGCAAAGGAAAAACATGAAATATATTTACTGCCAGCAGATCCATATGAATCTGAACTAAACAATGTCAGTGGCTCAGATGATGACCAAGATTACATGCTATGGAAAGGAAAAAGAAAAAGGATTTCTTTTTAGAAAATTCACTGCCTGTGTCTTCGGGACATCCAAAACACACAAAGGTGCAAAAATAACGTCTTTTGGTTGTGCCCCAACATTCTCCTTTCCCCTTCCTCTAAAGGAAGATGAGGAAAGACATAATTCTTTGAAGCTTTTGAAGTTGCCTTTTCAATTCCTTTCACCATTAGATGGTCTCACACATTGTGGAGCAGACAAGTCTTTATTCACTGGGTGGGTGAAGCATATTTTTATTATTATATCATATAGTTATATTGATTTGTCTCACCACACAGTCTACTCATCAAATATTGATAAATCAAATTTAGAAAAAATACCAGTGCAAGTCATTTAATCACGAACAGAGTAAACTTTAATAAATGATGTGTTGAAAATGTGGCATTTAGTCATCATCTTGGAATAGGGTGATGGTAAAACAGGATGACCACCAGATGACCGTGTTTTGTGATCTCAAATATATCTGAAAAAATTCTTTATTAAAAACCTATTGTTTAACTTTTTATTACAGAACCTTTTTTTTGTGTCTTCAGCCATGACTTAAACATTGAGACTGTGTCTGAATCCCAAACCCTAATTGGAAGGCTGTTCCATAACTTTGGGGCTTTGAAAGAGAAAGCTCTGCCCCCTGCTGTAGCCTTTGCTACTTGAGGTACTACCAAGTAACCAACACCCTTTGATTGGAGTAGGCGTGGCGGATCATAAAAGACTAAAAGATTGCTCAGGTACTGTGGCGCGAGACCATTTAGTGCTTTATAGGTTAGTAACAGTATTTTATAATCAATGCGAAATTTGACTGGGAGCCAATGTAGTGTGGCTAAAATAGGAGTGATGTGCTCATATCTTCTGGTTCTGGTTAGGACTCTAGCTGCTGCATTCTGGACTAACTGGAGCTTGTGTATGCACCTACTGGAACATCCAGACAGTAAGACATTACAATAATCCAACCTATAGGTAACAAAAGCATGAACTAATTTTTCTGCATCATGAATCGAAAACATATTTCTTATTTTAGCAATATTCCTAAGATGGAAGAAGGCTACCCTAGTGATATTATCTACATGGGCTTTGAATGAAAGACCAGAATCAATAATCACACCAAGATCTTTTACTGCTGGACAAGATGAAACCAAAAGACCATCCACCATTACTCTGTAATCAGAAAGCTCACTTCTAACTGCCTGTGGTCCTAGTACAAGCACCTCTGTCTTGTCCGAATTAAGCAGGAGGAAGTTAGTGGCCATCCAATGTCTAATGCCCTTTACACATTCTTCTATCTTAATAAGCCGGTGTCTCTCATCTGATTTAGCTGAAACATATAGCTGTGTGTCATCTGCATAACAGTGGAAGCTAATACCATGTTTACGAATAATTGCACGGGGTAACATATAGCAGTGGGCCTAAGACAGAACCTTGGTATGCATGGAGAAGTCACAATCTAGATCTACAAACTGATAACGGTCAGTCAAATAAGACCTGAGCCAGGAGAGGGCTGTTCTTTTAACACCAACAACATGTTCTAGTCTATCAAGTAGAACAGTGTGGTCAATGGTGTCAAAAGCTGCACTAAGATTGAGTAACACCAGTAGGGAGACACAACCCTGATCATAAGTCAGTAACAGGTCATTTACCACTTTAACCAGTGCTGTCTCTGTGCTATGATGAGGCCTAAATCCTGACTGATACATTTCATAAATGTTATTTCTATGCAGGTATGAACAAAACTGCTGTGCTACAGCCTTTTCTAGGATCTTGGAGATAAAGGGCAGATTTGATATCGGTCTATAGTTAGACAGCTGACAGGGGTCGAGGTCCGGTTTTTTAATCAAGGGTTTGATAACTGCTAGCTTAAAAGATTTAGGCACATAGCCAGTGCTTAGAGAAGAATTAATTACTTTTAGAAGGGGTTCAGTAGCTACTGGTAATATCTGTTTAAGGAAAGATGTGGATAAAGGATCTAAGATGCAGGTAGAAGATTTTGAAGAAGAAATTAGTGAAATTAGATCAGGCCCTTGAAGTGGAGTGAAGCACTCTAAGCTCTGATCAGAAATAGCTATATTATCTAAAGGATTATCTATCAAATAATATGGTTTTAAATTAATAGTCTGAATTTTTTGCCTGATATTGTCAATTTTTTCATTGAAAAAATTCATGAAGTCATTGCTGCTAAATGTAGATGGTGTGCACTTTTTTCTACAGTGGTTTTACTCCTAGTTAGTTTTGCTACAGTGCTAAATAAAAATTTTCGATTAGGGCAGAGAGATACGCTGATCTAGCAGCACTAAGAGAATTTTTGTATCTCAGAAGGCTTTCCTTCTACACAATCTGGAATACTGCTAATTTAGTTTGACGCCATTTACGCTCTAGTTTCCTAGCTGATTGTTTTAAAGCTCGTGTGTGGTCGTTGTACCAGGGTGCTAGTTTCTTGTCTTTAATTTTTTTCCTTTTAAGTGGAGCTACAGTGTCTAGGGTGTTCCGAAATAATGACTCCAAGTAATCAGTTGCCTGGTCAAGTTCTGTAGGGACAGAAGGTGAACCAATCATGTGAGAATTCTGGGAGACTATCGGTAAATCTCTCTGCAGTAGCAGACGTAAATATATGCTTCATATGGTAATGCAGCAAGTTGCGCATCTCGTGACTAAGACGCATTCTAAATGAAACTAGATAATGATCTGAGATAGCTTCCGACTGTGGAAGAGTGACTGTTTTCTATATTTAATCCGAATGTAAAAATGAGATCCAGAGTGTGACCTCCATTATGAGTGGGTCCTATTACATTTTGATTAACACCTAATGAATCTAAGATGGACACAACTGCTGTTCTCAGAGGGTCTTCTGGCTTATCAAAATGAATGTTGAAGTCTCCTACTATTAGTGCTTTGTCTAAAGAAACAACAAGGTTTGAAGTAAAATCTCCAAATTCACTAAGGAATTCAGAGTATGGCCCTGGGGGTCTGTAAATAACAATTAGTGGAATTGACTCTGTGAACTTATTATTAGTACTTGCATATGTTAGGTTAGTATAAAGAACTTCGAATGTGTTGAACTGATGTCTGGGTTTTTGTTATTCATTATCATGAATAACTGCGACACCTCCTCCCCTGCCTGTTAGACGCGGTTGATGTATATAGCTATAGCCAGGTGGACAAGCTTCATTTAATGCTACGTACTCGTTTTGTTTAATCCATGTTTCTTTTAAACAAAGAACGCTGAACTCCTGATTAGTAATCAGTTCATTAATTATAAGTGTTTTAGTTGACAGAGATCTTATATTTAACAGTCCTAGCTTCAGATCAAAGGTGCTGGCTGTACATTCACTATCATCTAGTTTTATGTTAATCAGGTTACTAAAACAAATTTTCTGATTGTTAAAACATTTTCGTTTGGTTTGGGGAATAGACAGTCACAATGTTATGAACCCTGAGTGACAACTCATTGCAGCCAGCAGACGGTCGGATTAACCTGCTTGTCTGCTCCCTGGCCCTGGCCCTGGCCCTGGATTGTCACCGATTATGCATTTGTATGCATGCATTGATCAGTGTTTTGATTTGAGAGTAAAAAATGGCTGAGATTTTGATCTGTTCATCATGCAAGGTGAGGAGACTTGAAATATACCAGTTGAGGCATATGGATTAATTTTACTCTAGTTTTGAACACTAGTGACCTTTGCTGTATGGACAACAGCTGAAAGATTCTTCAAAATATCTTTTGTTGTCTTCCACATATGCAAGCATATCATGGGAGTTTTGACTATTTTTGATTTTCTGTTACTTTCAATTTGGAATAATGAATTTCTGACTTTTCACTCATGCTTCATCCGTTTCTGGCCATTTTTGATGGCCAACTATGTTGTCACTTCCCTTAAATCTAGCTAGCTCACGTTAGCAAATATTGAAAACATGAGTCAAAAATGTACTACATGGTTAAAAGTATATACAAACCTGACTATTACACCAAATGAGCTTGTTGAACATCCTATTCCAAAAACATGGGCAATAATAACTCAGCTCAGTCACTGAGCTTCTCAGTATGATCCCTTGTACCACCAGGGATTGTCTCTGGTGCTTACATGGATACAGTTGAAAGCAGATATTTACATACACTTCAGAAAAAAACAAACTTTTTTTCTTTACTGTCAAACATTAAATCAGAGTAAACTTTTTCTGTTTTAGATCAATAAATATTAACATATTTTTTGCATTTGTTAAATGTCAGAATCGAGTGAAAGAGAATTTTATGGAATTTTTTTTTATTACTTTCATCAGTCAAAAATTTACATACACTTCCTTAGCATTTGGTAGAATTGCCCCGAAACTGTTTCACTTGGGCCAAATGTTTCGGGTATCCTTCCACAAGCTTTCTACAATAGTTTGCTGGAATTTTGGCCCACTCCTCTTGACAGAACTGGTGCAACTGGGTCAGGTTTGTAGGCCTTCTTGCTCGCACTCGATTGAGATCAGAGCTTACTTCACAGTTGGCATGGTGTTCTGAGGCTTCAAAGCTTCACCCTTTTTCCTCCAAATATACTGTTTATCATTATGGCCGAACAGTTCAATTTTTGTTTCGTCAGACCACAGGACATGTCTCCAGAAATTAAGATTTTTGTCCCCATGTGCAGTTGCAAACTGTAGTCTGGCTTTTTTATGGTGGTTTTGAAGTAATGGCTTTCTCCTCCCAGAGTAACCTTTCAGCTCATGGTGGTACAGGACTCGTTTTACTGTAGATAATGACACTCTCACCAGTTTCAGCTAGCATCTTCACAAGGTCTTTTGCTGTTGTCCTGGGGTTGATTCGCACATTTCACACCAATAAACGTTCCTTTCTGGGACTTAGAATCCGTCTCCTTCCTGAGCGGTATGATGGTTGTACATTCCCATGTTTTTTATACTTGCGTATTATTGTCTGAACAGATGAACGTGGGACCTTCAGCCATCTGGAAATTGCACCTAAGGATGAGCCACACTTGTGGAGGTCCACAATTCTTTTCCTGATGTCTTGGTTGATTTCTTTTGATTTTCCCATGATGTCATAGAAAGAGGCTCTGTGTTTGAGGTGTGCCTTTATATGCATCCACAGGTGTGCCACCAATTAACTCAAATGGAATCAGTTAACCTATCAGAAGCTTCTTAAGCTCAGAATAGAATCATCTGGAGTTTTCTTTTTGTTTAAAGACACAATAAACTTAGTGTATGTATACTTCTGACTTTGATGAAAGTGATAAAAAAATTCATAAAAATTTTCCCTTACATTAACAAATGCAAAAAAATATGTTAATATTTATTGATCTAAAACAGAAAAAGTTTACTCTGATTTAATGTTCGACAGTAAAGGAAAAAAAGTTTTTTTTTTTCTGAAGTGTATGTAAATATCTGGTTTCAACTGTATGTTTGATTTTATGTACCTGTTAGCAATGGGTATGGCTTAAACTACTGAATTCAGTCATTTGGAGGAATGTCCAATTGCCTTTGTCCATATAATGTAGAGTGATAGCTTTATTTCACATTAATCAACTTAAAACAGAAAGTGAAGAATCTGCATTCATGTTTTGTCTCAGTAAATGTCAATTTATCATAAATATTTTGTCCATAATGTTGCATTAATAAGAAAATCCCAGCAGGCAGAGAAAAAATAATTTAACCACAAAACCTCAAGTGAATTTCAATAGGCAGGAAAGCTACATGTGTGTGGTGTAAAATAACAGACCTAGGCTGGTGAATTTCAAAGGGGTGTGTTCTGGGAAACATGTACATCTCTTATGTAGCTTCTGAAGGGCAGTACTAAAAGTAAAAACAAGAACCCTGTACTGTAATATAAGTGACACATAAAGGCTTCTTTCTTTAAATGGTCATATGTACCTGCCAGACTCACCTGTCCATAAAACCCCCAAGCAGGGCTATCAGGGAAGATGGTTCCATTCTGTGCATGTAACAGACTCCATTTTGAAAAATACAAGATTTAAAACAATTTGTGTTTTGGGTGTAAATGGCTTGTGATTGTGCATGGGAGTGCAAGAGTAGTTACAGATTGATTAATACCCACTCACACAGTAATGACTTGTGTTGCCATCACATGGCTGCCCAGGGTCGTACACCTAACTACTCATGTGCTACAGGGTTTAGCACTAATGTACTGTGGAAAGTAATACTAGGACAAATAAATTAAACATGAGGTGAAAAATATAGGCCATATAAGTTTTTAAGTTTTATATATATAAGATATAGTGTTGTTTTACTCTATAAGCATATGCATACAGATTACTGTATAGTAAACATAGATATACAATTTTTATGTTTAATGAAAATACAACACAGTCCATTTGCAAAGTCTTTTTACATTTACTCTGTTTGTAAAACATCTAGAACTATAGCTTCTGGTCTGTTCTACACAATACCCACTACCTCATCCAGATATTTATACAGCACATATTACATATATTTCACTTTGTACACATCTGTACTTTATTCACAAGTGATACTGTTCTCTCATCTATCTATCTATCTAGTAGATAGATAGATAGATAGATAGATAGATAGATAGATGAGAGAACAAAATCTTAAGACCGGGGAAAACATTACAAGTATTTGCATTTTGCGCCGGTTGTAAGTACTGCTTCAAAATGCCAAAAGAAGAAACTGAAAAGGCTGTTCATAAGCCGCTCAAAGGTTTAAAACCACAGCCTTAGAAAGTTAAAATCTGCACAGAAAAATGGATTTCATGTCATTGTCCTTCAGGCAGTCATACTGTCATGCTCTCCTGATGGCAAAAAGGCTTTCTGTCTTTGGACGTATTAGGATTGTTGAGTCATTTTAACTTTCTTAAAAGATCCTGAGAGTTATGGGACAAAAAAGTCAAGTGGTAGACCCAAAAAATTTCACCTGCACTCAGGAGGAGGATCCGGCAGGCTGTCCATCAAAACACAGGCAGATCGTCGACCCAAATTAAGGCCCTTACTGATGCTGACTGGAGCCCAATAACCATAAGACTGCATCTGCGAGAGAAGGGCTTAAAGAGCAAAAAATGTCTTCAAAGGCCATGTCTTCTCCCACTCCAAGGGAGCACCAAACATGGGATATTGAAAGGTGGAAGAAAGTTTTATTCTCTAACGAGAAAAAATTTAACCTGGATGGTGCTGATGGTTTTCAACATTACTGGCATGTCAAGGAGATCCCACTGGAGATGTGTTCTACACAGCACAGTGGAGGAGGCTCCATCACTATATGTGCTTTTTTTTTCTTCAATGGGAAAAGCTTCAGGTTGTGCAGGGGCGTCAAACGGAGGCTGGCTTTGTGGAGATGTTGCAGAAGGCATCCCTCTTGACTGAGGGCGCTCGTCTGAATGGGAATGACTGCGTCTTTCAACAGAACAACGCTGCAGTTTACAACACCTGCCTGATGAACTTCTTCCTGGAGAATAACGTTGCTCTTTTGGACCATCCTGTGTGTTCCCCTGAACTAAATCCCACTGAGAACGTTTGGAGATGGATGGCAAGGGAAGTTTACAAAAACAGATGTCAGTTCCAGACCATGGATGCTAGGGCTGTCAAAAAGCTTTTGAATTTCTTTCTTAAATATTAGTAAAATTCGAATTATATTCAAATTCTAAAGGCAATTCTTAATGTTGGAGGAAAAAAAGTACAGTATTTGTCTGCTATGCCCACAAGAGGGTGCAAGTGAGCACAATTATCAATTATAAACCAAATCTAGCATTGGATCTTGTATTGAAATGAAATGACATTGACTTTCTAAAGAGCATAACTTTTTAAACAACTGTTCTTAAATAAAATATAATTTCCTTAATGTGTTAACTGTATTGTGTAAGTGCATCAGTAACCTGAGAAAACCCACTTCAACAGACAGTGTAATGTTTGTACTACATGAACACAAAATAACAAACTGTCATTCAGGAACAATCTGCTCACTACACATGTAGCCTACATATTGCTTGCTCAGCCTTTTTTGTTGACAATGTTTCCAGCTGATGAAAACATGTGCTCATCTCTGACTGCTGTGCCAGGTATGGTCAAGTATGGCTTTGCAAGCTGCACAATATGTGGATACATGCTGCACGATTTCTGCCACCAACTGCCAAAACAGCCCTGACCCATCGAGGCATGGACTCTACTAGATCCCTGAAGATGTGCTGTGGTATCTGGCACCAAGATGTTAGCAGCAGATCCTTTAGGTTGTCCTGTAGGTTGAGGTGGGTCCTCCATGGATCGGACTTTCAAGTGAGATCTGGGGAATTCGAAGGCCAAGTCAACACCTCATTGTTGTGCTCATCAAACCATTCCTGAACCATTTTTGCTTTGTGGCATGGCGCGTTATCCGGCTGAAAGAGGCCACAGCCATCAGGGAATACCATTTCCATGAAAGGGTGTACATGGTCTGCAACATATGACATGGTCTCTGTCGGCTTGCCTTCTTCCCATGGTGCATCCTGGTGCCATGTGTTCCCCAGGTAAGTGATGCACATGCACCAGGTCATCCTCGTGATTTAAAAGAAAATGTGATTGAGACCAGGCCACCTTCTTCCATTGTTCCATGTTCCAGTTCTGTTGCTCACATGCCTATTGTTGCTGCTTTTGGTTGTGCACAGGGGTCAGCATGGGCACCTATGTTCGAATGCTGTTCATAGATTTCAGTTCAGCATTCGACACAATCATCCCTCAGCAGCTGATTGAGAAGCTGAGCCTCCTGGGCCTGAACACCTCTCTCTGCAACTGGATCCTGGATTTCCTGACTGGGAGACCTCAGTCAGTCCGGATCGGGAGCAGTATCTCCAGCACCACCACACTGAGCACTGGAGCTCCTCAGGGCTGTGTGTTCAGTCCATTGCTGTTCACTCTGCTGACTCACGACTATGCAGCAATGCACAGCTCCAACCACATCGTCAAGTTCGCTGATGACACGACCGTGGTGGGTCTCATCAGCAAGAACGACGAGTCAGCATACAGAGAGTAGGTGCAACATCTAACAGCCTGGTGCAGAGCCAACAACCTCTCCCTGAACGTTGACAAGACCAAAGAGATGGTTGTTGACTTCAGGAGAGCACAGAGTGACCATTCTCTGCTGTCCATCAACGGATCCTCGGTGGAGATCGTCAAGAGCACCAAATTCCTTGGTGTCCATCTGGCGGAGAACTTCACCTGGTCACTCAACACCAGCTCCATCACCAAGAAAGCCCAGCAGCGCCTCTACTTCCTGAGGAGGCTAAGGAAAGCCCATCTCCCTTCCCCCATCCTGACTGTGTTCTACAGAGGGACCATCGAGAGCATCCTGAGCAGCTGCATCACTGCCTGGTTTGGGAAGTGCACTGTCTCGGATCGCAAGACCCTTCAGCGGATAGTGAGGACAGCTGAAAAGATCATTGGAGTTTCTCTCCCCTCTATCACGGACATTTACACCGCACGTTGCATCCGCAAAGCTAACAGCATTGTGGCTGACCCCACACACCCCTCACACACACTCTTCACCCTCCTGCCATCTGGAAAGAGGTACCAGAGCATTCGGGCCCTCACAACCAGACTGTAACAGTTTCTTTCCTCAAGCCATCAGGCTCCTCAGCACCCTGGACTGAACTGTTCTACACTCGCTCTCACACACACACACACACACACTCTCACTCAGGACTGAACTGTATATCAACTCTCTGTCTCTCTCACACACAGACACACACACACACACACTCTCTCTTGACTGTGTGGACACACACACACATAATTTATATTGTTCATTACTTATTGCACTACGTCTACCTTTCATCTGCTGCTGTAGTCATATTTATGTTTATTTCTATTTGCACTACCTCAACCGCTGCTGTGTATTTTTGCACAATATTTTTGCACAATACTTTTTTACATCATTTCACTTTATCTTATTTTATTTCACTTACATTCCATTACACATGTTCTTTTCTTTCTTTTCGGCGCTAAGTGTCCTGTGTTCTTTTGTGTTGTCTTTCTTGTATTTATTGTCTTTTGCACTGTCTTGTCTATGCTCTGTTTGCACCTGGCTGCACACTGTGCACTTTACATGGCTAAGACAAACTTCTGTCCTAGCTCTGTGGTGGTGTTTTGTGTTGAACTTTGTTATTGTATGTTTATGTAGCACCAGGTCCTGGAGAAACGTTGTTTCATTTCACTATGTACTGCGTCAGCTGTGTGTGGTTGAAATGACAATAAAGCTTCTTGAATCTTGAATCTTGAACCTAGACTGGTCTGTGGCTATGCAGCCCCCTGCACAACAAACAGTGATGCACTGTGTATTCTGATGGACAAGCTCAGTATTCAAAGCGAAGATGCCAACCCTTTATGGACTTTAAAGATGACAACAACCTCCTAATGAATACACACAATAACATTCTACACATGCTGTGCCCGAATCACAAAACTCCAACTGACTGTATATGATAATTTATAGTCAAACTCTCCAGTGTCACCCAAATGAGGATGGGTTCCCTCTTGAGTCTAGTTCCTTTCAAAGTTTCTTCTTCATATCATGTAAGGGAGTTTTTCCTTGCCACAGTCGCCTCAGGCTTGCTCACTAGGGAAGATTTTGTCTAACATTAATCTAGGACTTTTGTACTGTTTGTTCTGTAAAGCTGCTTTGAGGCAATGTCCATTGTTAGAAGCGTATCAATGCAATTCAATTCAATTTGTATAGCACTTTTATCAGAACCAGCATTAACTACTTTAGCAATCTGAGCAACAGTAGCTTATCTGTTGGATCAGATCACACGGGCCTGCCTTCACACCCCACATGCATCAGTGAGCCTTGGCTGCCCATGACCCTGTCGCCGGTTTTCCACTGTTCCTTCCTCGGACCACTTTTGATAAACTGACCACTGCAGATTGGGAACACCCCACAAGAGCTGCATTTTTGGAGTGACTGGACTGAGCCAGTCATCTAGCCATCACAATTTGACCCTCGCTGAAATCCTTACGCATCTATTTGTATTCTACTTTTAAGACAAATGTTGATCTATGTGTGGTTGTGTACGTGATAAATAAAATTTGAGTTTAAAATATAAACGCATGCTGTGAGTAATTACTAGGTGATTTGGCATTGGTTTAGCTAGTGTTGGTGTTGATACAAATTTGTAAGTATGAAAGCATGGGGGCATTATAAAACAATGTGAGAAGGCAAAGGTATTTTTTATTTATTTCATTTTTTTCTTTTCTTTTTTTTTTTTACTTTTAAAGAACATAAAACAGTATTGTGGGTTTTATCCCATACACTATGTATTCACATAATACACCATACAGCTACAAGGAGAGACCAAACAAAAGAAATCTTTTTAAAACATACTGCATACTTGACATGAAACAATAGAACCAATAACAATCTTTAACTAATAGGAATGTAGCTGCCAGTTATTTGTTTTTGTTTTTTTTTGTTTTGTTTTTTTGTTTTGTTTTGTTGTCATTTAATAAGTAAAACTGGGCATGATTTTGATGCTGAATGCTTAGAGAGGGGACAAAAAGCATTTGAGCTTGAGTGTGTTTGTGTGAGACAAAAAGGAAGGAATGCCTGGGTATAATCAAGAGAATCGTAAAAAGGTTAACAGTCTATTCATCTCCATAGCATACACATTTTCTACCAGTATATCACTGATTCTAAATATCTGCTTCAAGTACCATTTTCAGTTGTTTTGGATTAGGGGTTAAAAAGAGAGAGAACTTGTGTGTGTGTGTGTGTGTGTGTGTGTGTGTGAGAGAGAGAGAGAGATAGAACTGCCAAAACATCTGAGTGCTTTTGAAGTCAAGATAATCATAAGATTCTTTCAACATGATTGAGGAAAATTTGAAAATGCAGTCAGCACCATAGATGTTTCCTATACACTTAAAACCAAGACAATGGCTCATATAAAGATTTTGAAAATGACATAGCTTTTGCTATGCTCTGCGTTTCTACAGTGACCTCTACAGGTAGCACCATGTTTAAAAATTTAACTTCTGTCAAATATGAAATCAAGTGGCTTCAAGGAAAAAAAAACACAATGATCTAAAAAAAGTTTCGCACCATAAGAAGAATAATTGTATGAAACTTGCTAAGGTGTAAAATCTCATGTCCTATTGAAAATCTGTTACAGTGCAAGACACATGCACAGCCTTTCACTTGAACAAGCGCTTTTTAAATAGGAAATCAATTAGCTTTTTTTTTTTTTCTTTTAACATATCTGTGACCAAAGGTGTACATGATTATAATTATATCATGTCACATGATCTTGTCCTGTGAAAACCCCCAATTGTGTGGTGGTGTTGGTTTTGTTCTCAAGTCTGTCTGGATCATGTGATGCAAAAGGAAGCTGCTATAGGTGCTTGTTTAGAGGTATCGGTCTAAGTACAGTACTTATTAAAAAGAACAGCAGTACACTAAGTACAGAGGATACACAGCAAGGTCCATAAGTGTCAGAGAAAGAGTACTGACCAGGACTAGCTTTCTTCTTCTAGTATTGAGGGCTTAACATGCTGACAACTTAAAGGAATCATTCAGGATTTATTCCTCACCAGTTAAATAATCTTACCTAAATATTTAATTATTTACATTTCTATCTCTCCCAATAAAATTCCATAAAAAAAATTAGGATTCAAGTTGTCAATATTCCATTATCATCATTTTTCCTCCTTAAAATCAAGATTAAAAGTGCTTTTATAAAATCTTTTCTTCTATTTACAATTTGCTTAAAATGAAACAAAATTACAGCAAGCACAATAACAATAATCATCATAGTCATTATATGTAATAAATAATTAAAAAAAAAGTAGATAAGTATGTGGATGTAGGCCAAAGACCTACGGTCTCTAGAGCCCATGTATTAGTAGCATGTTGTGACTGGGTCAACGTCTCAACACGAGGTAAAGAGCTAGAGGACAGCTTCAAAAGCACCAGACTATCTGTGATCTGTAAGCACCAAGAAGCCTGCTGCCTTTTGTAAACCAACTGCAGCCCTTCAGCTCTCCCCACATTCACACATGAGCAAAAGTGTTGAACAGAAGCACCTAAATTCCAGGTGTTATGGGGAGATCAGCTGTCAGGGCAAAAGCAAAGAGGCATGGAAAGACTAGTGAGTAGCACCAATCCTCTTGAATGAACTCTCTTTCACTGAAGCTTTAGCCTGTCAGCTAACTACCTCACATTTGGAGGAGAGTTCTACACCTCCAGCAGTTTACAGGTTAAAATAGCTAATTTGTGCTGCAGCACACAGGTCCACCTCTAGGTCATTTTAAGGGCATTGTTAGGGTGGGCTAAATTGCAATAGCACCTCAGAGCGAGCATTGACTTACTGCTGTCTCATGGATAGGAACTAGATACTGCACCATAAAGAAATGAGTCAGCACCGTCTGGTTGATGATGAGAAAGCGTCAGGCAATGACATCTAATCAGGTCAGCTGGTTGCTTAACTGGACTTTTTCTGCTGTTAAAGAGCACCTTAGTCCAGTGCCAGCTGCAATGATGATGAGGGCAAATGACAGCTAAGACAGAAAAAAAGCACCAGGAAAATGCTCGGTATTTATGAGTGGCACAAAGTAGAAAGGTCACCACTGGTGCCACAGATTCTGTCAATTTGTTTTGGTCTTTATTCTGTGACCACAGAATGGAACTAGCCCACTGCCAAACACTGTCCTTCTCCAGAATATCTTGTATAGGTTGTAGACTCTTGGCTTGCAATGATGTGAAGGTGCTGTTCTATGAAGAGGTTGATGGGTAAAGGCCAAAAAAGCAAAATTCATTCATCTTGTTCACACATTCATATCGAACAAGGAAGAGTGACGAAGACAAGATTGTTCCTCATCAAGAGGGTAGGGGGCTTAAAACAATCATAATAATGACACTGAGAAAAACAATACAATTAAAATAAAAAATAGTCATCTTCATAATATAACAATACCTGTAATAACATCAACAGTAACAATAGCAATCATAATATTGATAATAGAAATAATATTAAGATCATTAAATTCACTTAGGGAGGGTAAACTATGAAATCCCTTCCATTTTGGAGAGAACAAGAGCACCATAGGCAGCATGTTCATTTGGGGGTCTCCCAAACTGCCACCAAAACATGAGGTAAAAAAAAAATAATAATAATAATAAAAAAATGAGTCTCTTTATCCACCATCTCTCTGGTTGGTCTCGGAGGAGATACAGAGTAGGGAGAGATTTTTTCCATCCTCTACTTCCACTTCCTGCCCCCTTTCTTTCAGAGGTCACATGAAGTAACTGTAGGGCCCTGTGACACGAGTGAAGGCGTAGGGTGACACTGTGACTGTGGTGGTGGTGTGCAGTGTTGGGGCCAGCCGTGTAACCCATTCCCGCTTGTCTTTTGTTGGCTCAGAGGTTGAACTTAATAGTCCATCAGCCCACTTGCGTTTCTTGGTGTAAGCTTTGATGTCTTCCTGTGAAAGACCTAGAAGAGCTGCCTCCTGTTGCCTCTGCCTTGCTCTCTCAGCTAGCAACTTCATTTTGGCTTCCCATAGTGCCAGTCCATGACAGGGCTGATTCAAATTCTTATGCTGGTAGAACACCAGGGAGATGCGGGTCGGGTGACTTCGATCTGGTTTTTTCAAGGGTGTGGTGGCATGCAGTTCCCGTCTGGCACATTCAATGAGAATGGAGCCATGTGCAGGAGCTACTGCTACTCCTCCAATGTTGGGATCCAGGAAGTTGTGCTCACTGTCTGACCACACCTCCTCCTCTTCATGCTCTCGTTCACTTTCTACCTCACTGTCCCAGCATGCTTGTCCATTCACTTTCTGCAGTGCGTCTGGAAACAGGCGACCTTCTGGAGCAGGGGATGGATTGCTTCCTGCTGCAGAGGCACCTCCAGATTTCCATGCCTTCTCCTGGAGGCCTAGGGGAGTGGAGCCTCGGATCTCTGCTGCTTCAGCCAGCATCTTGTCTGGGAAAGCCCCAACAGGGGTTCCCTGTCTAAGTCCACCATGCCCATAATTCAAGGACCCTGGTTGAACCCAAGTCTTGGGCTGTGGACTGGGTGCAGGGCTTCCCCAGTGTTGTGGGGTAGCTGGGTGAGGGGAAGAAGCTGGAGATGGACCTGTCTTAAGGGCTGGAGCAGGACTAGGGGAGGCTACTGGAGTACAAGGGTAGGAGCGCCATTGTTGCTGCTGTTGAACATATTTCGAATGCTGAAGTTGGCTATGGTGCTGCTGGTGGAGCCTCTGCTTTTCTGGAGTGAAGGGTGAATGAGCTTGGCCTGGTCTGAGATTTACATCCCAGCCCTTGGATGCTAAGCTGCCATTGGGTGTGTGCCCCAGCCAGGTGTCAGGTTGTGGGGTGACACTGGGAGTGACAGGGCAACTTCGGACTTGCCCATCTGTTCTGCTTTCATATAGAGGTACTTCCATGGGCTCCTGCTTGATTATTGGTGTGACACGGTGCATCTGATCTGGAGGTGCAGATGGAGCACGTTTAAGGGGTGCTGTAGTCTCAGAATGCTCAGACTGGTGTAGGTAGCTGTGGTTGGCCATGCTGACCCCTTGTTGGTGGTGGTGGTGATCAGAATGGTTTGGTATCAGCCTGGCCTGCAGACTCTGGATATTGGGTTTCTGTTCTTCTCCAGCAGCCTTGTGACAGGTCCCATTATGACCTACATAACCTAAGACTTCAGGGGGCAAAAGTCCTTTCTGAGCATAGTTGTAGTAATTGTAGGGCATCCCTTGGAGGTTAGGATGGAAGCCATTGATGGGGCTATGTGTAGAAGACTGGCTGTTGGAAGGCAGACTACCTCTTGCATAGGGACCAGGAATGGAAGAGTAGGCACCATTCATACTGTAGGGATCAGGACACATTTTGGCATTACCAATGGGCGGATAGCCATTCAAGGCTCCATTGACAGCTTGAAAGTGGTCAACCGATTCTTTTTTGATGGTGGGCTTCACCTCTTGTTTTGGAATTGCTAAAAGAAGACAAAACAAAAACATAAAAACATTATATCATGTTGAGAAACTAGATATCAGGGTTGTTTTGCTAAAATGGATACAGGATTTAAATTTTAAATTTGGGCAAACAAAATTGTCCTTACACAGACTTTTGCATACAAAGAACAATGTTTGTTTACTAATGGCTATGTGTTGTAGGATGTGTGGTACATCCACACGATTACTGTGTCTGCATATGCAACAGTCTCACCTTTATTGCCATGCAGAGAAACGTCTTTCTTTATTGTCTTTTCGGGTGTTTCCGACAGATGCTGTTTCTTGTTCTTTTTCTCAGACGCAGCTTTCTTGGCCTCTAGCCGCCGCTGCCGGCAGGACTTGGCAGGCTCTGGAAGCTTCCGTACCTCCCGGCGGAACTTGCTGAGCACCTGGATTGCACCGTTTTGCATCTTCAGCCGCTGGTTCTCTTCACTGCCAAACTCATCAGTCAAAGACATCTTATAAAGCGGAAGCACATGAAGCTGTTCATCCTCTGGGATTACACCCACTGCCCGATTGTCCTCTTTTGTCAGAGTGCAAACCTGAAACAAAAAATTAGTTCATCAACTATTATTCTTAAAACAGTTATTTACATCTTATTACTTCCTTGTGCTTGGCAGTATGTTTCAAAGAAATCTTACTATAGAATTGATTATTGAAGTACTATTTAGAATGACTTGTTTACTATGGTCTCACATTTAGTATGTTTACCAAAGTCAAATCTTGGTCCCAAGACTTGTTTTTAATATTATTTGATTTGCTACCAAAAACACCAAAATACATCAGCTTTTATGTCATTGGGAAATGTCAACTCTTTTAATACATATCCTGAAACTAACACATACACACACCCTCACTCGCAGCACGTACCACAGTGCAGCCGTTGTAGAGGTTATGTTGGTCTTTGTGAGCATGGGCACAGAAGTCCATGCATGCAGTGATGCCAGAAAAGGGCCGCCCTTCTTTGAGCCCCAGCCGACAGTCTAATGCCATTTTCTCAGATGCACACTGTGTGGGGAAAAAATGGAATATGCAAAGGTTTGAAAACAGACCAGAACACACTTTTTTATTCTCCCTTATCTTTCTGCTTTACTTGCAAGAAGCAGCAAGTTGGCTATGAGGTGGTGGTTCAGCTTTCTAAGTAGTTTCCTTTTAATAGTAGCACATATGTGAATCTATGTTACTACTCACTACTTTCACACAACATTTATGGCAGTTCCAAAGCCTGTATGTGCTCAGGCTATTGGAGCAGGTCTGTGTATCTTCTATATATTTTCTGGTTAAGTTAGAAAAAGGGGAGGGCCTAATCCTGGGACAAATATAATGTCTGAGAGAATCCTTTGGCAGCTCTTACCTGGTTTTGGTATGCCTGAGGGGCCAGCTTCTTGTATACAGGTGCCACCTTAGTAGCCAAATCTTGAAAATTATCCCTGAGAAGTTCCTCCTGTGGAATTAGAATGCAATGAGAATTTTCAGTCATTTAATTATATTAATAAGCTTCATACAACTGTGTACAATGTAATGAGAAACTTTATAATTTAGGTACAGTCACCAACCTCTTTGGGGTGTTCTCCCTGCAGTCTGAATTTGCGGGGGGTCTTGCTGCGGGCATATTTACACCCATTAAAGTACATGCTCCAAGAACACCCGAAAGAGAACGAAGCACCACAGGTCTCGGGGTCTTTTCCCTGGCACGCACAAGTACGGCTGCACAAAACAAAGCTGCACGTCAGAACACAATCAATGGGCCAAAGACAAAGTGGTAGAGAGCCACGGAACAGCAGAGTTTCTTTTTTTTTTTACTTGATAATGCTGACATTATTTTGTGATGTTTACAATGATTATTATTATCACCCAAATTTCTAAACGCAAGTCCAAAACCTTTCAGACTACAACCATTAAGGGTTTTCTGACTTATCAACTTGTATCTTTTTTTAACCAATCAGACTTGCAGTGGTTACTCTCTTATGTCCTGGATTTATCATGATTCAAACTTCAACTGTCAAAACTCACCACTGTGCACAAGGCCTGAAGTACCTCTTTTTTATGTCACTTTATCAGTGTACCTGTTCCAGAGACACTCACTTCATCCATGTCACTATCAGTGCTAAACTCTCCATCTATCTCTCTGTCAGTCTATCTGTATCACTCTCTGACTCCTTCTGTCTTTCAACTAATAACACTCCCACTCTTATTTCAATATCAAACTATCTTCAAGCTTTCAGACATTGGGTGTCAGTTTCAGACTTTAGACATCAAAGTTTGTTGTGATGAATTTTACCTGTCTGGTTCAATCTATAATATTGTTTTAACAATAGGATTAAGCTTAGTTTTAGTCTAAGCTTAGTTCATCATTCATTATTGCTAAAGCAAAATGTTACCTGAATAAATGAATGATAGCTGAAATAATGCAAATTCTTAAAAACTGTATAACTTTATAAGTGATAAAACATTACACACTGTAACTTTTGGTTCAGTGTATGATTGATTGGTTTGATTTTGTTGCTAGAGATGATACAACTACATCAAACTGGGGACCCTGCAGCTAAGAGGCAACAAAGCTACCTGCTTAAAAAAAATGTACATAATAAATGTTTAAAGAACATATATCTTTGATTATATATCTATATCTTGTAAATTTCATTCAAGAAGCAGTGTAGAATGTGCAGGAGAAAAATACACATTTTTCCTCACTCACTCTTCATTGAGGCCACAACGGCGACTGGTAGGATTGCCGTATTTGGTGATGGTCTCAGTGATCTCTCGATACAGTTTATCACCAAGAGCCTTTGGGATACCCTCCCATGCTATAATGACGACTATGATAACAGCGTTGGCACAGTGGTGCCCGGCCCGTTCTCGCACCAGGCACAGCAACTTCTCTTTCTCACTGCCACGTCGGATCACCTGCAGGGGGCAGACACGGACTGATCAAAGTTACACCTAGATTCATTACAAGCATATTGTTCCAGTCTTTAAACTAACACCAGTTTTTAAACTCTCCATAAATCACTAATGATGGATCTTCTGAAAATCAGAATTCAATAAGTAATGCATGAAACACTTTTGGGCTGTCATGTTACTAAAATATTGCAAAATAAAATGTACTTCATCATAAAGACTTTCCTGTGTCTGAAAAGTTGAGTTAGACCAGACTTACAAAGCACTGACACTGGACAGCCTTCAACAACAATGGTAAGTAAACATTTAAGTAAATTTTACTATAACATTTACACACACCTTAACAAGTCCCGGGTCAAAGTATATACAACCTATATAGTATATAGAATTTTACAACCATTAATATGTCAATCCACCAATACATTATTATAAAAGCATATTAATATAAAGATGTTATTCGCCTGCAATTTTATATTATATTTAATATGGATGTATTGCATTGCGTCAGACAGATGTGGATTTGTATGAAAGAAAATCAGATAAAATGCCCATATATTCATTTAGCTATTCACAGGCAACATATATTATATGTATACAAGTATATATACTATAAATATGGACACCTGACAATTACACCCATATGCAGGCTTTCCCCAAATTATTTCTGCAATGTTTGTAGCACACACCTAATATCTAAGTGTGTTTTTATCACTTTAAGAATTCCACTTTACTAGAACAAAGGGGCCTAGCCTGTACTACTGTGCAATAATTGAGGTTCATGAGTTTGACCAAGGTTGGCATGGAAGAAACCCGAGTGTCCTATGCAGACCCCTGACCTCAACCTGAAATTAATTGGAATGCTGTCTGCAGGCCAGGTCATCTCATCTGACATTAGTGCCTGACCTCACTAAGGGTCTTGTGGCTGAATGAGCACAGATCCCTAGTCTTGTTCCAAAATCTAACAGAAAGCCTTCCCAGAAGAGCAGCACATATGGGTATGATTGGTCTGGTGCCCACATACTTTTGGCAATTGTATGCACCTATATGTGACTCACCTATACAAGTACAATGTAATGTATATGCTTATATGGAAGTAGAGACTAACATAGGATGAACTGTAAAATACCTCTCCATATCTATTGTAGCATTTGTTTTTGTTTGTGTATGAAAAGTTTTTTTATTATTATTATACTTAAACCAGTGTACACATTTTAGTGAAATATGTTAAAACAGTTGTTTATACAGTAGAATATTTTAGCATATACTGCTTATATGCAGCAGAGGGATATCTGGGAGTGAAATGTTGCTTCTGGTACTATGACTGATTTAATCTGTGAACCACTGAACTATAAACCCATGCTAAGACAGTGCAATCCCATGCTGCTTTATAGCCTTTGGCTAATAAGAACAGGTTGTCTCTCAGTGAACTTATCATTGCTACTTCTGAGTGAAAGTTTAATCTTTGTAATTCCAATTTTTCTAAAGGATAAACCATTTATGGTTATATCAGTTAGACACTGGCATGCTGGTACATGTCTGTGACATTTCAGACTTACCCATTTTGCAATAGGACATCCCTGGGAGCTCTTGCCTTCCCTTCCTGTGTACACTACCTTCTCTATACGGATAGCTTCACCCTTCTCACCATACCTGCAGTGGCAAACACAAAAACAGGTTTACCTTCATTTGCATCAGGGCTATTTTTTAGGTAGCTTCTAGAATGGAATGCTGTTTAGGAACTGAGGGAGATATATCATTTTGACCAAAAATTTAGCATTTGGATTGACAACTTTTACAAACATTTAGCAATTTCCCTCTTAATGAAGCTCTTTACCATTTATGTAGCGTTTGGGGTCAATGCCCAGTTCCATATTAAAAAACGACATACTACTGCAGAATAGCCTGCCTTGGTGTCTGAGTTGTTTAGAATTGTTTTTCTGTTACATGCCTTGAATGCAAAGGTCTTAACACTTCTGGCAAAAGCTAGACCATCCAAATATGTTTTTCTGAGCTTTCTGGTCCTAAGCACTGTTCTTGATGATATTTAGTTTAGCATAAAAACACCAGAATTGCATTACATTGCTGTGACAAAAGCATATAGATACACGAGTGTGTTACACATATATTTACCTATATATGCATTATATATTAACAGGAGACACTGCATTGATGGCCTTATACTCAGTGTGGAATCCTTGCACAGCACCCCTACCCCCACCCCTCAACATGGTCTTTTAAGTTGGAGAATAATGACAGCATCATTGAGGGTTAACACACACACCCACCATGCATTCATCAACAATCACACACTTCAGTGAAGAAGGATCAAGCTCCATGGGGTGGCCCTAGCTGGGTCAGAGGTCACGTCAGGATCAGCTTAGGGTCCAAAATTTTGAGTTCTTATGTCAGTCTTGAATGCGCAAACGGATGCAACCCCCACTCGCAACTCCTTTTCCACTTACCCCTTTGGCCTTTTGAGGTAGTGTGACTCGGCTCTATATTAAGATTATTAAAATACACCCACACTTGTTTTGTGGTCACTTGCTCTTGTTTTACTAAATAAATACAACCATTTCTCCTTCTCTCTCTCTCTCTCTCTCTCTCTCTCTCTCTCTCTCTCTCTCAGTCGTCTGTATCTGCTGACGGTGATTATTTCCTCTTTACTCCCATTGCATTATGGGTCAGGGATTCCCTAGGGATGCTTTCGCAGATGCAGGAGGGAGGATGGGATGGCAACAGAAAGCGGGAGGAGGAAGCAAGGACAAAAAATGGAGCTAAGCAAATAGAAATGGAGAGGAGACATTTTTATCCACAGCTGTGCAAAAGTCTTGTGCCAGGATCTTCTAGCTACAACTCTCTTATAATGCTCACTGTAAAAACAGGCACTAGGGGAACTACTAAAGCAAATTATACACAGATGCAGGAGCAGCTTTTTCCTTGTTTAAAGTTCAGAACCAGATAGATAAAACAATTGATTGCAATCATCTGGCTTCACATGTACATATCTGAGTTTCTGTTCAGCTATAATGCACTTTCCCATTCAGCTTTTAATGTTAATGAGGTTTATGTTGTGGTGTTAGGTGTTGCCTCACAAAATTCCAGTGTCTAAGGACATAGAAATGGATAAGAACTAAAATATATGAAACTGATTGGATGTGATGTAGTGAGTTTCCAATTAAAAGTTTTGTTGGCTCATGTTCATCAATTGCAGACAAAAATACAATACAGATTAAGCAATAAATCAGTAGGAAAAAAAAAAAATTAAAAATTGAGCATGTCATACAGAAATTAAATATTTAGGTTATATTCTAGATCATGTGCTAATTATTTATTCAACTTTTTATTAAACAAAAAGTAAATCTAGACTAGTCTTAATACTAGTATGAAAGCAGCACTTAATATTCTTTCTCAGTATCCAATTAATGGATATGACACTTTATATATAATGCATAAACATTAATGCCAGCTGAATCCATGATATCATGTTCACCCACTGATGCAGACAAAAGGGACACTAGGAAGGGCATATCAGTGTTACTGGGGCTAGACTAGAGTTTCTCACCTGTTTTCCATAAGCTCTCTTATTGAAGACACAGTTGGCCCTGATCCCAAATGATTGTAGTATGGCCCTTCATCTTTCTCTATGATTTGCTCTGGGGACATAGAGACATTGAAGAATGTGAGAGAAGGACCAGTAAAAACAAATTAGCTTAATGAGGATTTTATGGTCCTCATTTACACATTTATACAATTTATGCTTTTACATTCAGGCAACTGTACAATAGTAAATGAGAGTAAATAGCTGAGAAGAACATAATAGATGCACCCTAATGTCAATGTAGCTTGGGGATGGTAGTAAAAAAGAGACTTTAATGTGGTGTTTGGCAAGGAGCACTCAAGGAGTGAGTCATTGTGTGTATCTGTGTGTGCATATGAGAGCAAACGCTTGTCTGGGGCAGAGGGAACTTAAGGTCACATTCCACTTTGGGTGTCAGTAGTAAAATAGGTTGGTCCAGATGGAGGAAGTGACATAGAGAAATAAAGGAGAAACATGTCTTAGGCAAGCCAAACCTGTAGTATAGATAGTTTAATAGCTCAGAATATAATCCATTAGATTGTTTGTATAGGAATACTGTATTTGATTACTGTATTTGATCCTGTTTTGTATGGGGTTTTTTTTGTTTTTCCCTTGTGCTCTTGGCAGTAGTGTGTGTATGTGTGTGTGTGGTTATTTTACTAGGGAGACTGGTTGCCGGGTGACCTTAGTTACTGGGTGACAATAATAACGCCAACAAGCATTCAGCTACAGCTAGTCTTACACATCCAAATGTTATGATAGAATACATACATTTTGAAAAAAACAATAGGGTATGTTTAAAATAACCAATAATACAGTCTGTCTTCCCTTAGAACCTAGGAGGTAACTATACATAGGTTATATATATATATATATTTTTTTTCTTTTCACCTATCTCTCTTTGTTTAAATGTCTAACCACTGTATGCACAGCATCACGTGCTATATGAGCACAGTTTTTTTATCTTTAGCTCTCATAAGGACCCAGTCAGGCTCTGTGTTTGCTCCTTTGACAGAATAAGAGACAGAATTGCTTGTAGAGGTCAGGACTGTCTGGCAACCCCTGGTCTAATATGACACAATAGACCCCTTCTATAAGGCCTATTGTTCCTGCTGCCTACCCCCAAGGAGAGGCACTGCAGCCAGAACATTGAAAGATGAGAGAAGGACCCCAAAGTAGCATGCATTCTCCAACATGGAACAGCACTGACTGGACAAATGTGCCAAGGCAAAACTGAGTTTAACTCTAAGTTTGAATTAACCTACTTCTAGATACTGTG
The DNA here is from genome assembly GCF_019097595.1 of Hemibagrus wyckioides. Classification (NCBI taxonomy): domain Eukaryota; kingdom Metazoa; phylum Chordata; class Actinopteri; order Siluriformes; family Bagridae; genus Hemibagrus; species Hemibagrus wyckioides. The sequence continues at coordinate 2,320,145 of NC_080731.1, forward strand.
TGTGGCAGTAAAGCAGCAAGTGAATGATTTCATAATGCTGGAATTTAATAGTAATCATTTTAAAGTATTCATGATGATGTTTTATGAGGAAGTTAAGGAACTCTTTACTAGTATTATAGTTTCAAATACATATGAGCAGATATTCAAGACCTGCAGAACTTTAATGAACTGTTTCTAGTTGCACTGCAAAATGTTACAGAACCATGAGTTAAACTAAAAAACCCGGGATATGGGATACTCACCCACACAGTCACAGGTGGGGAACTCTGCTTGAGCATTCTTTATAGGTGTGTCCAGAAGACTCTTGGTTGGGGTATCTAAGTAATGTAGTGGAGATTCCAGAAAACCTTTTAGTGAAGGGGATGAGGGAAAACTCTCTTTTGTGGGTGTATCTAGATTCTGCCCTGCAGTGGAGAAATTGGCAGTGGTGGAAAGCACTGTTACACCACCAGATGATTCAATCTTCATGCGTTTAGTTGGGGGAGAGCAGGTTGTGGTGAAGGGGTTTACAAGGATTTTGTGATGTTGCTGCTGCAGATAGGCCTCTGTTGCCAGAGCCAATAGCTGATCTGACGGCTTAACATCTACTTCACACTCTTCATCTTCTTGTTTGATGGTAGAAAGCTGGTTGGAGGACATGGATGTCTTTTCATTCTCTCCTTCAGCCTGCTTCAGATTGGATTCAGCCTCACTTGTTGGGACTGGAACGTTGTTGAGTTTTTCTATGTCTGGTGACTGAGGTCTGGCTTGTCCTGAGTTGTCCTGATTTGGATGTGACTCAGTTACCACATAAGGAGCAAAGCCTTGCTCTGATGCATCTGTGACAGGGGTAGCTGTGTCCCCGAATTCTTCCTCAAACTGACGAATTAGCTCCTCAAATTTTGGATCTAGGGAATTGAGGCCACATAGAGGTTGAGTGGACTGAGATGCAGTTGTCTGAGTTGTGGAAGTGGTTGCAGCCAGGGTATCCTCAGCTACTGTGGTGGGCTCTGAGCTAGTCAATTCATCCTGGGCAGGGGATACAGGGACATTAAGGGGGCTAGAATCTAGGGGGGTGTTTCCAGAGATGGGAGTACTACTACTGTTCAAAATTGATTCCTGAGATTGGGCAGGAGCTGCTTGGCTCACTACCACCTGAGAGGAGTTATATAGGGGTAGACAGGAAGGAAGTGCAGCTTCCATTACAGGTAGAGATGGTGTAGGTTGGGATGGGGATGGTATACTCACTGACATGCTTGATTTCTGTATTGTTATCTGACTCTGTGGGAGAAAGAGAGGCTGAGACGCTTTTTGCTTGGGCTTTTTTATGATAATCTGTTTAGGTTTAGGAAGAGGTGGGCCCAATGAACCAAGCAGTCCACCCATAGACTGCTTGAGAAGAAGAGAACTCTGTGTGTTCTTTTTCTTCTTGGGTTCCTGCTTGATGGTTAGAGGACTCTCTGGTGTAGACTGTGGCCACCATTTGCGGAGAGTCTGGCTCGTCATTGGTGCTCGCAGATCGAAAGTTTGAGGACCAGAAAAGAGGTTACGTTTATGATGAAGGTGCTGTTGCAGTGCTGCCTGAGTTGAGTTTCTAATAGACTGAGAAATCTGGTGGGCTGGAAATTGCTGCTGACTATTTATCATCCTGTACTGGCCCATTACTGCACTCATGTCACCTGGAAAGTCCCCATTGTTGACCTCCGGTTTGACATGAGGCATCACTAGGTGTTCCTTCAGATTTTGAGGTGGGGCAGGAAGCTTGAAGGTAGTACTAGTGTACTTTCCACTGCTGTCTCCGAGAAGCTGTTTGAGTTCAGACATTGGGTCACTGCTGCCATGGGAAGGGTGTGGAAAACAAGCCTGATTTTCAGATTTCAACATCCATGGATTCCTAGGAGAGCTTTTCTCACAGCTTGCTCCAGTGCTCTGTTGCCACTGGTGGGGTGATGGACTAGGGGTGGATGGGTGTGAGGTTGAAAAGGGGGAGTTGGGGGGCCTGTATTGATGTGCAGGACCCTGTGATTCAGGCCTGTGTTGCTCCCATGAAGAAGAATTTTGTTGAGGGAAATGCCCAGATGAGAAAGATTGGGGTACAGTGGAAGCAGGCAATGATGAAATGGATCCAGGTGAAGAAGCAGTTAATTGGAGCCCATCTTGGTTTTGAGAGTGGGGATGAGGTGAAGCATGGTTGGAGTTTCCAAATGTTGACTCTCCTACAGGCCCACCAGTGCCAGATAGTTGGGTCAGGGCCTCAATGGCAATAGCTGTCTGTAGACTGACATTCCTCTCTTTAGCAATGGATAGCACACTGGGAGAACAGGGAATAGGTGGTAGGGGGCCATAAGGTCTTGGGGCAGGAGGCTGGTTAACAGGGTTCTGTGATTGTGGTTCTGATCCACAAGAGGTGTTTGCACCATTAGGTTGAGGTTGTGGCTGAGACTGATAGTGTTGTTGTTCTGTCTGAGAAGCACCAGATAACTTGCAAACACCTTTTTCCTGGCCATTGCCTGCCATTTTGATCTTCTTTTCCAGCCACTCAAGGTAATCAGGACAGTCAGGTCCCTCGCAGTCACAGTTTGGTGGCTTGTGACCATGACGAGCTTGATTTAAAGCGATCTGGAGTGTGTTCAGATCCTCTGAAGTGCAGTGCTGATCATCAATCCATGTTTTTTGCTTACTGTCATCCCCTCGATTGGCCATTTCCTGGTTGAATTTCTCATACAGCTGTGTATTAGGGTTATGACTAATTTGAGGAACACTGCAAGGGGGTAGGGAACCTGCACTGGCTGAGAAGGCCACCAGAGTTCTAGCATTCTCCATGTCTACACTGTTCCCCAAGCTACTTGTGCTCTGGTCACTCCAGCCTGCCTCCTGCTGTTGGGGGGTAGAGGATCCTTTCGGATTCCCAGGCCCCCATCCCTGTGTCTGGGGAAGACATGTTAATGTCTCCTGGTGCTGGTGGCTAAGCTTTGCCAAAGCTGCACCTTCAAGACCATTTGTTTCTTCTCCATGCCGACTCAGCCCATTGGACAGCTCCTGGTTCAATACGCCTTTCTCCAGGCATCCATGGTCAATTTCCATCTGGCCACTTCTGCTGGGGCCATCCACTGAACCCGCCACTGAAACAGTCTGCAAGAAAAATGAAAAGATCAAAATATTAGAGACCTCAAATCTGCTAACTGTTAGTGTGTATACAGTTTTGGAATACAATGCTAATTCACAAATCCAGTACATTGGACCCTTTGAACTAATATTATGAACTAGTACACAATATAATTTAAGTAACTAAAAAGTACCACCAGATTTCCAAATTAGTCCCTGAGTGCCACGCTTGATGATTTCCCCCAAAATAGGAAAAACTTAATTTGTGTATCAGAGTTTTTGTTTGTTTTATTCACAGTAGTACATAGAAGAGGGTTCATCATCCATAGTATACTCACAATGAACCTTAGATTTGTACATTTGTAAAATACATTATTTTCACTGTATTGCTAGCTGGGTGTTATACTTAAGATGAATACTGTAAAATAATTCAAAACAGCAAATAGTATACTCACATTTACATCTCCTGTAATATTTTGCAATAACATACACTGGCTAAAACCCATCCAGCTGGGTTGTGGAGGTGGGGTGTGAGAACTGTTTTGTTGATTATGTAGATACTTTAAAAACTTCACTACTCCTTCAAAGGAGGATCTTGTGGCTATGCTTTGACAGTTCCAGAATGTTCTCAGCTCACAACTTGCCCACATTTATTAGCATCACATGTAAGCAAAAAATTCTGTCACTATTAAACAACTTATTCAGTGTCCAAATGATCTATGGTAATTTCACTTTTATGCCTGTTTATCATCTTGAGGTTTTTACCATAAACAATGTTGGCCATGAATGATTATGAAAATGCACTCTTCTCACTATATTGCCATAAAGGACACCTTTTCATTGTGCATTTTTGTTCCCATTCGATGAACACTGTCTGCTCAAGTTCCCACAGGGGCATTTGACCACAGGGTTGCTGCTCTGTATGTGAATTTGTGTGCGTTTCAGAAGTTTGTGAAATGCAGAAAGCATGGTTTACAAGCCAAAACCCACCGGTCACGAGTCTGAGCTGGTTTTGAAACAGCTAAACCACACTTCTCTTACAACAGTTTTCCTCTTTTTAATAAGGCGATGAAAAGAAACACACTGTCAGCAGGTAAGAATAATAAATAGCTACCATAAATGTGCCACTCCTTTCCATTCACTTCTATAAGAACACGACTGCACAGACACCCAGCCCCTGCTGAAAGCAAAAAATTATGCTACAGTGTAGTTCTTCCACTCTCCCAGTTTTATGCTGCCAAAACATTAACACACCCAACCAGAATGGGCTGCCCAGCTAGTTTTATCTGACACACGTGTTTGTGTACCGTAGAGAGCCCTTTAAATTCAACGTGACGAAGACAAGCTCTGGCATAGAGCCATAACATTGGTGTCTATACACATACAGCTATACGCGTGCGCGCAAACGCACACCAGATGCCCAGAGAGGATGACAGCACAAAGCAGAAAGGAGACCGGCATGGAGGGGGGAGTGCAGGGGGGACGCCTGAGAGCAGACAGCTGGACACAGATCCACACAGATAAATACGCACACACCAATTCATAACCCACAGGCTGGTGCCATCACGACAATAATATACAAGGGCAATTTCAGAAAAGACAGCCGAATAAAAAAGTCAGAGGTGTACTTACATTGTGCGTGTTTGTGTCCTGATAGAGCAGATGCAGAGACAATGGACGGTGGAGTAGACAGAAAAGCGCATGGAACGTAGCTGGTAGTGAATCTTTTCTTCCTTCCTCGTTCTCCCGTTTCCCTCTCTGTCTCAGTGCGGCATACACACGCACACGCACGTGCAGACACGCACACACCCGTATACACACCTCCCCCACACACACTTGTTCTCTCAATCTCTCTTCCTCCAGCCACCACTGCTGCTGCAATCGCTCTCTCTCCTTTTCCTTCTCACATTATGTCTCTCTGCTCCTCTCGTCCCTTTCTCTATATTCCCTTTTTCTCGTTCACGGTCTGCTTCGTCTTTAACCCCTCCTCTCTCTTTATCTCTCTCTCTCTCTCTGTGTTGTTACTCTATCGCTGTACTCTCCCTCCCTCTCTCTTCTCCCTCGCTCTTTCTCCCTCCTGTTTCTCCTCCCCCCTCCTCTTTTCAGCTTGCGCAGTGCGAGAGAGGCCATTATCTGACTCACACTGGGCACGTACTATGGAATGGAGGAGAGCGCCGTGAACGGGGGGATGAATGCTAGCTGCAGCCGCAGTGGATAGAAAGAGAATGAGATGCAGAGATGAGCACCATTTTTACAACAATTTAGGCTTGCTTTCCCTAAAAGAAGACAGGAAACCAAAAGAGCAAGCTGTGCTTTTGATATTTGAAGTTTGTTTTGCAGGTGATTTGCCCGAATCTGCTCAACAACATGGAGGCTGCAGCTGTTCAATCTTCACGCTGGCTCCAAGCGCTGGCAGCTGTCATCAGCTAAAAATAATACAGAATAACGCTTAACACAATCGAGTGGCTCAAACCTTTCCCTTTATTTCACAGTACATGTTGATGCATATTTTTATATTCTCTTGCCTTGTATAGAGTGGCTTTCGGCAGTCGCTCTTCAATAATACGCATTGCTCTCAAAGACTCCACTCGTGGCGCATTTCTCATCATATCTTCTTATCACTTCTGTTTTTTGTCTCCAATCTAGTTTTGCTAGCATAAGCCTAAGAATCGATTGGGAACTGTAGAGTCATAATTTAAAGGTTGTCCACCCAAAGCAGGAGCAGATGTCCAAAACCTTCATATGCATGTTCGGTTTGGGAAATTGTGTATGAAGACATTTGAGAATGGCCCAAAGCATGAGATACACAGGGAGCAGAGCTAGGCAATGACCAAACTGGAACCACAAAATAATGCATGACAAGTCTGCAACCAGAAACGAAAAGGAAGAAAAAAACATAGAATGGGAGGAAGAACATATATAAAAATAAAGAACAAAATAGACTTCACATTTGCTGCTGAGTTGCATTTCCTCCAACATGAAACGGGAGAGAGAAGAAGGAAAAAGATGACAGAGGGATGCAGGACTCCAGAGAAGAGAATAAAACAGTGTGAAAAACATGGGAAGCATGCTTTGTTGCTTTAAATTACAGTGATCTTTTTATCCTGCTCTCAAAAATCTTCTCTCCTGCTTAGTGCTCAGCAACTTTCCCAGAGTAAAATCTTCCCCTCTTTCATTTCTCCACCCGCTAACTGCCTGCCCATAGCAGCTGAAGTGTTTTCTCCTTTATCCACTCTTTGATATCTTTTTTAAATTTGCTCTCTCCCTCCATTGCTAGCTGAGTCTTAGCATCTCTATAAATCGATGTCTCCAAAGAAGAACCGCTCACAAGTTAGCGTACAGCAGTCACAGTTGGTAGCAAATCTCTTGAACTGGATTATACACAAACACAAATCTCTCACTATTCTCTTCTCTGTCCCTAAACAGCCTCTCGCCATTTTCATCGTTTTCCTGATGCACTTGCTTTTTTGCATCTCTACAGTTCCGAATCAGACGGATAGAGAGACTCCGTCTTGCTCTTTCACTCTCCAGTCCCGTCACTCCAAACGGCGAGGTCGACACTGGCATGTATACAGCAGAGGCAAGACTACTCAAAACATGCGCGCACACACACGTGCACACACACGTACACACACACACTCACATGGGCGGAAGCCAAAAAGCAGAGGTAAAACTGCTCAGTCACTGGCAGTGGGTGAGGAGTGAGAGCACGAGGAAAGAGAGAGAGTGAGCATGACATCACTGTAACATCATCAAAAATCCACGCCTCCCACCCCAAAGCGGGTACGAGTAGGGTAGACAGATGTGTCATACCACACAACATGAAGGTCTCTACCCCGCCTCATACACGCACAACAACATTTATTCACCCACCCACCCACCAACCAGTCTGATTACTTGCTCCTTTTCCTTTTTAATCTCTTACTGGTGACACTGCACTTATTTTACAGTACTTAGTGTATTCTGTCTGCAGCAAGGAAAATGTAGCAGGATTATCACAAAGAAATAAAAGAATATTCACAACACATTAATATATACACTATACAGCAATGAAACAAAAGTTTTTATCATGAAAGTGAGAGTGATATAAGGAAAGGGAGTGTGGAGATCCAGACAATATTCATCTTTCTGAATCTTGTGACCAGAAAGTATACACAATGCATGGGGACTGCTAAATCCTCATATTATCTATATGAGAAGAATCTGATGCTTGGCACAATATCCAGTGCTCCAACCTAAACCTCCAATACTGTGAGTCAGTACTCAATGCTTCACTCAGATGTTCTAACCAAAGACACAACCCTGACATTCTAAACTAATACTGTAACAGAAGTCTGATCCAGACCAATTACACCAAACCCTAGCCTTTAATCAAAGTAATTTTTCTACCAAATACTTTAAACCAGTATGTCAACCCAGAGCACCAGTGCCTTGTTTCAAAATCAGCAAATATTCAGTAATGCCAACCCAGGTTCTAATAATATAATACAATACTCCCACCCAATATTCTAATCCTGCGGACAAAACTACAAACAAATAAAATCACACAGCATGCATTCACTACACATTCTACTCATAGCCATAGTCTCACACCTATTATTTTGGTAATAGTATAAGATATTAGATGCTGTGGCTGTAAAATAACAAATTCCAAAATAATTTTAGCATGCTGAGCATTACACATGAGACAAAACTGCACAAGTGGCAAGTCCACCAATGGTAAAAGAGCCAAACCCCTAGTTGTTCTACATTGTGTCCTTTGCCAAGGTCATTTTACATTATGACTAGTCATGCTCTGAAAAGCATAAGATCTCCCTATTTTGTCATGATGTTAGAACCCACTTGATCTCTGTCTCAGTTCCTCAACTTTGCATGGACAAAACCATACTCTAAATTATGAAATAGTTCATTTCAACTATCAGACATTTCCACTAAGCAAATATATGTGTAAGTAATGAAAGCCACATAAACAAGCTTGGGGAGATGCCATTCCACCCATAACAGCTAACCAATGATCTGAAAGCATGGATTAGAATCATTCGGGTATAACTATCTTGTCTTGCTGAGCCTGTCAAACAAGACAAGAGAAAACCTACAGTAGTATCAGTAGAGATGGTCTAATACTGGTAGAAACTGTACACAGAAATAAAGACAAAGTGGGATTAAAAAAAAAGAAGATTACGTATATTATGATTGTTCCTTTAAAAATCCAGGTACTGCATAGTTCCTTGTTAATATGTCATTGTTTTGGATTTTTAGAAACTGGAGTTCAGTTCCCTGAAACCTACCAGAACAACTGGAAATGCAAGACAATATAAAACAATAACACTGCCCTAAAGTTTATGGAAAGTCTATATCAACAAAACACAGAAAGTCCTGTGACTTCCTCAAAAAAAAAAGAACCCTAGAAGTAACATTTGAATTTCCTCCAAACAAGTGCCATTTGAAGTCGATAGATTCAAAGAATGCATTGCTAAGCAATACAAGAGTGTTGGCTAATTATAATTAAAAAACCAAGTAACACACTAGCACCTGCCAAATTGATAAAATTATTATACCAACATTTAAAACCATGTAGTTTCTTAAAATGCTTTAAGCTCGGCAGTCATTTTTAATCCACACAGGAACAAAAAATGTATAAACCCACACAACTTATCTATGAATTTCTACCTGTACTGCAAACAAACCAGAAAATATGTTTAATGTTTAAAAGTTTAAAGGAGAAAATATCACTTTAAATCACAAGACACCAACAAGCTAGCCACAAAACCTCAGGTCACAAGACACTGTTATGTTACATCATCAAGGATGTGAAACTGAGAATTTATACTTGGATTGTATGCATACACAAGCAAAAGTATGCATGCATTCATACATGTTTGTTCTCATCAGAGTTGTAATACAGATGTGCAATCATTTTTTACATGTTCGCTGAAAAAATTTGAACCTTGGTTCAAAGAGTTCCTTGACAGCTGGATATAAGTGTGGAAAGGGCAATTTTTTAAAGACTTTATACTCCAAATGTAGATTACATTCAGAGCATGTGTTAACCACAAAGCCTACATGCCAAATCCAGCCTGGAGCCTAGTTTCATTTGGCCAGCATAAATGTGGAAAAATAATAATGAAACATTACACTACTGCTTGACGTCTTAACACTATGCAGATCTGTGGTGAAGCGACCAACATTGTACAGCACACAATCTCACACTTCATAGTTTTTAACTAAAATGGGAGTGGCAGCCTTAGAGTAGGAGCCTTGGAGTGGCAGTGCCCATCCAAAGGTTAGTTACTGCAAACCACATATACCTGCACTTCAGTTTCTACTGGACCTCAGTCCGAAATGTGGATTAAAATCAGTGCCTTTGTTACATTTACATCTAAAAAACAATTTAGAAGCACGTCATGTATTGCGTGTCAGTGGAATAACCAGAAATTAATTTCACTAGAATGAGCAAACATGCAGAATAAAATCACAGTTATTTGCGACTGGATGTCAAATAGCAGTCAGAACAATGATGACCTGAAATTTTTATTTAAACATCTACCTTCAAACAGTTTTGCCACATTAATAATATTTGTAATTAAAACTCTTAATGACAGCGGAAGGATGACAGCTATAGATCTGTGGGCATAACTTGTTGTTTTTAATGTTAAAAAGTACAATATTTATTACCCATCATCTGCTTGTTACTCAGCATTACTTATAGGCGGTCCATATAGAAATATATTTCAATATAAACACTTTAACTTCATCCCAGTTTATAATTGTTTAAAAACCACTTTATTGTATATGGAAATTATACCAGATATTAGGATGACTGCAAACAACTCATAGCTGCAAATAAGTAAGAATTTTTAAAATATAATGTAAAACACTAAACAATGTCCCTACAATGTGTTTTGCGGCAGAAACCCCAGCAAAGTCTGAACGCAGTATATATAGAACACGATAAACAGTAGTTGAATTGGCTGACCAGTGAACTGGCCAAGTAGCCATGGTCGAATTGATAAGTCTCTATCTAAGAATCCCTGACTGCCTTGCCACTCAAGTATTATCAAGTACAAAATCTGAATTGTTTAGCTCTATAAAACAACCAAGCTTTAGAATAATTACAGTAGGCTGCACTAATTTATTTATTTTTGTTAAGTTTTAACGGTCAAGCTACTTTTACAGGGTCTCACTTAGACTAGAACAGAATGTTCATTGGGGATATATAGTTATGCGAGAGGGACTACCTAACAACCATCTGACTGGTGACCTACATTTTAATCTTGTGATCTATATGTAGCCATTAAAACAAATAGTCTATTATTCATACTCATTAATGTACATACTTATTAAGGGATTTATGTTTACTGGGGCTTAAGAAAATGAAAGAATTCAGCTTTGAGCTAAGATAAATGTGAGACATTTTGTAAATTCTATAGATTTTTAAGAAGAGTTCAAAAGGGTTCAGACAAAACATATCCAGCTTTATATGAAATGGATAATTAGATAGATTGTTAGATTAATAGAAATGTACAAACAGTGCCTACTGTTTTCAGGACTGAATATCAGCTACAAAAGGCATTTAGTTTATTACCAAAAAAAAGAGCTCTCCAAAAGTCACATTTCAGGGTTTACATATTATTCCACCAGTGCCCCTGGTTGTGCTGATTTAACAATTGTACAAAACTATATATGGGAATGTTGTAAACATTCTTATACACACTTCCTTTGTTTATTATTGAGATCTAGATAAAGAGCAGTTCATATTTTTGCAGTTATCTGTGACCATTTTAGGAATATCTTAATCCAGATCATTCCCATTCTTCTTGCCTATTTCTCCCTCCAACACAAACACAATCATGATTAATCATATAATGGTATTTATATTCATATCCTATAAACATCTCTGACACTCATTAGCTTTTCTGAATATCCACCAATTGTCCTCACACTAGGTATAGTACAGGAGAGTGAAGATTTAAAAGGGACTGACCTTGAGTAGTGGCATTGTAAGTCATCCAGTCAGATCTCTGAAGCACATTGATGAATGTTAGTTTAAAATGATCAGTCTTTCTGTTTCTGTTAAACAGTCACGTCTGAGTCATCACCTTACTCATCTCTCCATCTCCCACACACACACACACATTGACATCCACCCCCAGGCAAACCTACACACATACAAACACAAAGTCTCTCTCTTACACACACTACGAATATCTCATAGAAGAGCACCTGTATGCCATAGAGTTTATTTAGCTTTTGGGAGTCAGCAGAAGACTTTGTTTCATTACACCATACACACCATGGGTGTCAGCTAACTAATAAACATATCTAACATGCTACATATGCTTCAGTAATGTAGAACTTTCAGTTATGTAGGTTCTGCCAAATATTTATGGAATTTTCCACAACTTAGACAAAACATGTTTACCCCCCAGTGTTTGCTTCTTTAGTTTTGCCCTGGAGGTGATGGAGGTTCAACTCAAAATATGCCGATCATGCATGTCTTCAGTAACATCACTAGAGTTTTCAGAATGCCTTAAACATGTAGATGACCAAGTATGGAATACAACTGTGAGCAGTTTGGTTGTGGGTCTAGTGTTTTTGTTTGTTTGTTTGTTTTCTTTTATGCCATTACATAACAACAGTTTGAGATAAACCTCAAAAGCATTTAATAATTTCAGGACCATAATGTTCTCTAGGTGTCATGATGCGGCAGTGAGTAGCTTCAGGGACCCAGTTTTAATCCTGGCCTCAGGTTACTTTGTGTGGAGTATCCCATATTCCCAAAACACATGCAGATTGGTGTACTGGTTATGTTGATTAGGCTCATTTGCAAATGTAGGAGTGGATTCATTCCACTATTCCATGGACTGGCATTGTATCTGGGGTGAACTTTCCTGTCTTGTGCCCAGTGGGCCTGGGATTGCCTCAGTATCCACTGTGACCTGGGTGAAGTTATTGCTTGAGACGAATGTTCCATTTAACATCCCAAATGGTACTTTAAATGTTCATCTAGGAGAACTCTTAAAGCTTCTACATAGAATCAACAGATCTGAACAATTTCCAAATAAGACTTTTTTCCCAAAAGAAATCTAAAGCACTTACCTGTCTAAAACACCCCCGAGGAACTAAATTAAGAAGAGCCCATTTCTGTGGGATAAGAGATTATGAAAAAATGCCTGTTGACAAAACTAAGCATTTGAGAGACATTATAGATGATGAGCATAGCTGGGTCTTGTTAAACAGTTAAATCCAACCATTTGCAAGTAAAGGCATATCGCCACAGAAGGACACAATGATTAGGGTCAGTGAGATCGTTAGAATGGGGTCGTTAGTCATGAATGGACATTTTCTTTTTATACCACCCATGTCCTAATGTAATCTTTAACCTCTTTCAGCATTCTCTAATTCTTTCTGACACCTTCTCTTTGTTTGTTTATCTTTTCTTTCCTTCTCTCTCTCTTTTACTTTGTCTCGCTCATTCTTTTGTCCTTTGCACTTTATCACACCATCTTTCCTTCATTTTTGCTTCAACCATCGCACTGATGCACCATATATTTACCTTGCTGCATTTGTCTGACTGTCTGTGTGTGTTGCCTTTTTGCCTTGTCTGACACTCGGCACGTGTAAGTCGTCACGCAACGTGCAAAACCCCACCCCCACCCCCCACCCCATAGACATATATTCCTACCACTCATAGGGAGAAAGAGAAGAAGATGGGGGAAGGGTGGAGCCATTTTCATTTCTCACTAAGGCAGCGGGACGGGGGGGGGGTGGACCTGCAAAGAATAAAAGGCTAAAGAGAGTGCTCTTTGTACAAAGAGCAAAAAAAAAACAGGTGAAATTTGAGGAGAGGGGACACACGAGGGGGAATGGAGAGAATAAACCAGCACGAGAATCATCTCGATGAACAATAATGCTGGAAGGGAAATGAGAAGAGTCCATAGAAGGAACCAAACACACAGCAAAACTGGTCGATGTTACTGATGTGCCTTGTAAATGAAACAGGCTGTTGGGCGATTTAAATCTGAGACCAAGAGGTCATTTGCAAAGCAAAACAAAAGGGTTAAAACACCAGACAGCACAAGAGAAAATACATTATGCCTTAAACAGTGTCATCGCAGGATAGTACTGTAATGTTCCTAAATAGAGAAAAGAGGGAAAGAAAGACAGAGAAAATGATCTTGTTCCAGCTCTGAATGGTGGCGTGTTGCCAGGGTTTTCTTTCTTTCCTCCTCGCAGGAGTCAGGCTAAGATTAGCTCCCCATATGTTCGAGGCAGACGTAGCCGCATTTAAAGGGCCAGCAACACTTTATGGATCCTGTTGCAGTGTGGACTGCAGTATTGCGTGTGTTCCTTTTCCAGCACTACACATCACATCACAACAACCCAGGAAATCCAATCACAATACAATTAGGGCTTTCACAAAATGATAAAAACACCAAAAGATGATGACACAATATACAACAATAACGTATAACCTGAGGCAGTCGATACACCATGATCACCAGATCACCATATGCAATAGTTTCTCATCTCAATGAACTCCAGCCATTGAGAATTTCTGCAGGTGACTTGCACCATATGAGGAAGGTAGTGATAATGCCCTGCCATTTTGTGTCTCTATGATAATCAAGGTGAAATATTGCTCTGCATCAAGTAAACCCAAAGATTAACATCTTTCTCAGGCAGGCATAACATGACACCCTACTCCAGCACAATGGATTATTTTGCTCTGGGGTTATAATAAAAACAAAGGTTCTGAATTCTAAACATCTGATCTTAACAGTGACAAGACACACTTTCACAAACTGCTGAACAACACTCACTACCAAACAAATACAAAGCATGGAGTGTGTGGGCATACAAGAGAGAAGTTGCTTTTCCGTCCACAATAAAAAGGTCAAAAATGGCTTGCTGTGCATGTGTAATGACCCATTTTCATTTGTTTGATGAACAAAACATGCTTTCTTATACAAAACAGTCAAGCAGGACATTCAAATCCCTAATACAGAAAACAGCATCCCAAAACAGCAACAAGCTTTTGCTCTGCCATCTTGGAATTATGGGGATCACATGACAATCATACGTCACTGTTTTAGGAAAGATACCTTTTGGAGAGAGAGATGCCAAATAAAGAGATACCGAAAAAATTTGTTTAATTGGTGGTACAAAGCATTGTTTTAGTCTTGTCTATGCCTAACGAAGATGATAAAAATATCTGTCAAAAAGTATTGGTGTACAAGACCATGCTTACACAGACAACGATCTACACACACTGCACTTACGACATTTACACACAGTAAAAAAACAGGAAGCAGGGGGCCCTAAAATCAGAGAAGAAGAAAAAAAGCTACTTCTATGAATTCCAAGAATAGTGAGAGACAGACATAGTACAAAAGACAAATGTGCATCAGACATCACTGTGGTGGTGGAGATAAAGATGATACATACTGGTTAAAAAAAAGAAAAACGTCCATGTACAGCCTATTAAAGCCATGAAGAGAGAATGATTAATCAGGCAAGCATCCTCAGAAATGAACCTCACTGGTTGGCCTGAATATGATTTAATACTCTATGTAGTACATAATGCCAGAGAATGAGCTCAAACTGAGCTCACGTGTGCTTTCTTGATAAATAACTGTGGTAAAATATATTTCTCAGACTGTGAAAAGCCGAACAATGAGACCCTGAAACAGTGCCCGGACCTTCAAGAGCCTTTTAAATATAAAAACCGACAACTTCCTGTACGATCCTTTACCTTTAAACAATCTTTTACACACACATACTCAAAATTTCCCCCGACTTTCTATACACACGCGCACACGCTGCTGTCACATGACCGCAGCCTTGAAGGCGGTCTTGTGCTATAATTGTAGCCGTGATGTCATGCACCACTCACTGTTGCCACAGAAACTAGGTCAGTGTTAACCCTTTCCCATAATGCCGCGGGGATTCCGCACCATGCAAAGGAGAGAAAAAAAACATTACGAAACACTTTCCACTGGCCCTTTAATGTGGTACTCCAGCTTTCGATTTAATGAAAATACACTGCATTTATTGTACACAATTCTCGCAACTCCAATGGATTTGACGTGAGCCAAAACAACTTGACGTTCTCGTAAAAGCCAGGCGTGGGGATTTATATATATATATATATATATATATATATATATATATATATATATATATATATATGAATTGCTGACTAAGTGGAACAAAAATCTATACAATTCATGACTGAAAGCTGACATTGCTGAGCATTAATGATACCTTCAACCCTCATGCTTCTCAGCAGCTCTGTTTACTCTTCCTATAAAAATGTACTTGTTTTTCGTCATGTTGGTGGAAACACAGTGTCTCTGTGCTTGAAATGTACCTGAAGTCATTTTAGATACCAACAAATGAGATGTAAAAGAGAGAGAGAGAGCAAGGAAACTGAAATGACTTCAATTCTCTGGTTCAAGGAGCAACATAATGATTTTCAGCCATCTGTAGGGTGTAACATTCTCAAAGACTTCACATAGAAGGCAAAGACAAAAACATCCACACCCTGTAATAGAAATATACCAATAGAAAGACAGATATATGTTTATCTTTTCATTTGTTAATCCGAAGATTCTAGTAGTTCTACAGACAAAAGCAGAAGATGCACAATGGTGCTTTTAAATAATAGCTAGTGCTTTGTATCCCAGTCTCTTTGATCCTGAATATTTAAATAAGTGCTTTATTAAAGACCTCTATGTTCATAGGGTAAAACCTGCAAAGCCTTTAAGCAAAAGACTCAAACAGTCAAGCTTGTATGTACTGGAGTGATATGTGTTGTGATATTGCCTTATCAAGTTATTATATCTATAAGTATTTTTTTCAGTCATATAACTTTGATGAGAGAGCACTGGCTTAATCATACGCCACAAGTAGGAGTTTGTCAACATTGGAAACTAGAGGCTTGCACACACATATGCGTGTTGATTTTTGTGTGTCACAAAACCACTGTGGCCGAGTTTAAGTGTTATCTATTTAGTCATATAAGCCATTACTATAACAGAGCCCATACACAAACATTCAGAGGTCAGCTACAAGGTTGGAGGAGGAAAACTATCCGACATTAAACATTAACAAGGTCAGTTAGTCTGGAAACCAAATCAGATTCAAACTTGATGATCTTCAGTAAGGCTCACGAGGATGATTTGTTGTTTAAGAGTCACAGTCAGATGACTGCACTTTTAGCTAGAGTTACAACCACTGAAACAGAGCCCTGAGAGATGGAGAATAACTTTCTAATAAAAAAAATCTGTAATATCCATAATATTTAACAATAATAAGTTGTCGTATGTTTTCGCCAGTAGACTAAAATAGACAGCAGAGCGACGGAAAACGTAACACAGAATGTTAGCGGGATGCCGCCGTCTGAGCTGTCAAGGCCCGGAATAGCCATGCTACAGGTTACTCCAGTTCATAAACAATCTACCACGTGCTTAGCACTGCGCATGCGCATGCATCTGTACTCCCGTTACCTCAAATGACTGGGAAACTTTGGTGACCCCGCCTTCCTCTTGCAATTTGTGAGAGAGAGATATAAAAGGAAAGAAAGGGAGAGAGAAAAATTGAGAGAGGAATAGAGTGAGGCCTTCTGCTATTCTCTCTTGGCCAGGGTACGCTCACGCCTCTCTTTCGCTCTTCCTCTTTCCCTCGCTCACTTTGTCCTCCAATAAGCACCGAGCGCGGGGCTCTTTAAACCGGGGCCTGCTAGAGCCCAATCAAAACAGCACCGGCGTTCTCTCCGACACCATGCCAACTGAGCGGGCATTCTGCTTCGGTACTCTGCATAGCACTAGGAGATTGTTCACTTTTCATTTGTCTTTGACACGAAGCCCACAAAAGCCAAGATGGTGCAGCACCTGCAATTCACAGGTGTCTGTCTACAGCTGTTCATCAGTGAAGCAAGTCACACAGATTAAATCACACTTGAAATATCTCAGAACCTCCAAAGGTCACCGAAACTCATCGTAGCCTTGAAAAATACCATAAAATGTTAATATGATACAGAAGTATGGGCATGCACACACTCACCTCTGTGGCCAGGTTGGGGGTTAAGGTGTGTGCTCTTATACCGTCGTCAGAATGGTCCACTGTCTAATCCGGTCAGTGAGGAAGAAAAGAAGAAGAAAGAGGAAGAGACTAACGATTAGTGAGATGCAGTGATAACTATAACAGAAACGTAACTCTTTGTGTAATCTCAATAAAGATTTTTTTAAGATTTGATTTAAAAAAATATAACATGTGAATCATCATTTGACCTCCAGAGAAGATCTGCTGCCATGATGTGACTCAGAAAGAGCCTTCAGATAATTATGTAAGCTACCCACTCAGCTTTTATCTCATTTTGATCAGTCACTGAATCTCACTTATTGTTTTTTTTTTTGTTTTTTCTGGTTATGTAGTCTGTAACAGAAATAATCTGAATGCTTACTGGGCAAAGACATATATATCATGTAAACTAACAGTATTTAAGAATTTATAACAGCATGATGAACAATAGTTTTTAACCCCAACACACACCATCTGGTTATTCTCCTGTTCAATCTTTGCTGTGCCACCCCCCCAACAAATTAACCCCCCCCACACACACACACACACACACCACCACCACCACCACTACCCCCTCCAGCCCTCCACCACATACACACGTACAACTGGGCAGTGTCTCAAATCTGACAAATATTTACCCTCTCAGTCCTGCTGCTGCTTTCTTCTCACCACCAGCTAGTCGTATCCCCATCAAAAGCCTCTCAGCTATCTCTCGCTTTCTGTCTTTCGATCTTTCCCTTTCTTATTTTTTCCTCTATCACTCTCTTTTTCTGTCCATTCAGGAAGCCATCTTGTGCTTTTAAAATTTTTTGATCCTGTTCGTGTGTTCACTCGTTCCTTCTCTCTCCTTCCCTCGTTCTTTCTCTCTCTTTTTCTTTCTCGCTCTCTCTGTCTCTCTCTCTCTCTCTCTCACTTCCTCCCCTTTGCGGGTCGAGCGCATACACACAGGAGGGTTTTATTTAAAGCCCATGTGATCACTATCGGCACTGCACTCTACACACACACTCACACAGAGACACAGTAATACACAGATATACACACACAACCCCCCCCCTCTCTCTCTCTCTCTCTCTCTCTCTCTTTCTCTGTTTCCCCTTTCCTTCTGTCTCTCTCTAGCTAACTGATGTGAATGCCCCCCCTTCCTACACACACACACACTCCTACACGCATACACGCAAGAGTCGAGCCACCAATCAGAGCCCATTGTCGATTCTGCTGCTAGGGTGAACCACAGACATGGAGGAGGGGAAGAGGACGAGAGACATAGAGAGAAAATGAGAAAGAGAATAAGAGAGAGAGAAAGAAGGATGGACAAGAAGAAGGGGGTTGGGTGAACAGAAAGGAGAAGGGGGGCACGTGTGTGTACACATAGTGTGCGGCTGTGAGCCTATGCTGGGGGAGGGGCATCTCTCTCTCTCTCTCAGCCTGTCAATTATCTCCTCTGGCTTGCCTGTCCTAAACAATGCCTCTGGTATGTGCTATCACCAGCGACCATCTGTGTCTCGGGAGTTTGCAACAGCCGGACTGGACTGCACTGAGCTCTGGTGTGCACGTACATGCGCACACACACACACAAGTCGGCCTGGAATGCAGTATAACCACTGAAAGTCAGTGACAGCGAAACACAAAGCACACCACAGCTGACATACCTCATTACACCAAATCAGTGGCCAAAAACAGACCTAATGTAATTGCGCATCTATTTTTCTGTATTCTGTATTTTATTACGCTGACCTGAAGATAAATAACACAGCTGAGTCATTCCCATTTGGAAATACAAGTCAGCTGACCTGGCATGTTCATTATTTTGTTAATCATCTACTAAAACGGCTTGTCACATGACCACAAGCTGCATGTTTGGGTCTAAATCCAGGGCAAGGTTTACCCAGCCTCGAGTAATAAACAGAGTAATTATATAACTCAGAGATCGGACACCAGTTTAAAAAACAATGGGTCACTGGGTGCGAGTTCCAAGTGACAGTCTTTCGAATCCCGAATCTCACACGCAAACAGCGAAGTGCACCTCCAAATCCAAGGACCGAACGATTTCTACACGGCAGAGAAGCAAAGGAACAGTGTGCAGAAAACACAGCGACCAACAGACCCACTCATCCGCTAAATGTTACATTAGAGCACACTTCAGTCATGACCACAGCGAAGCAGAAGAGAAAGCAAGAGAACCAACAGAGGAGATAAAAGTCACAAAGGCACAGGAAGAAGAAAAAGAAAGAAAGCGATATAAAAAGAGAGAGAGAGCGAGAGGAGAGAGAAAGAGAGGTTGAAGATGGCGCACTATGAGTAGGCAGTCTTGGAGAGAGGAAAAAAAGAGTGGTTTGGTGACGCAGCAGTTGTTACGCAGCGTGGGAACTCCAGAAACGTCATACGAGTCAGCGTGTGTGTGTGTGTGTGTGTGTGTGTGTGTGTGTGTGTGTGCACGTGGTTGAGCTTGCAGGAACCACGAGGTGTTGGGAGGTTGTGCTGTCGAGCACTGAAACTATTCTCCCACTCTCGCAAAGTACGATGCTACAAAATAAACCCGACATTCAACGTTAATGTTAACGCATGCTTCTTGTGTGTGTGTCCTGGAGAAAAACTGAAGTCTGTACTCTGCTGTTTCCCTCAAACCGGGGATCATCCTGCCAACAAAGTGGACGGACAGACTGAGTTCACTAGCAAAAGCTGGCAAAGACATGGAAAAGCTTAAAACAGAAAAGAGAATTAACATGACTGGAGTGATGAAGAAAAGCTGCAACCTCGCTGGCTAACAGCCCATTCTTGAGATAAGGGACAAAACATTTCCTCCTATAATAAATTAAAAAAACTATATATAAGTACTATATATAATACTTAGTTACAACGAAAGGAAATCTCCATACCTAGAGCATTGATTTTATATATTTTTAAATAATTTCATTTCTTGTAAATACCTGCTCTAGGTCAAAAATCCAAACAAATACTTTAAAAATGCAACAATTCCATAAATATAGATTTAAAATGAAATGCAGGGCTCCACCAGATATCATAGTTTACATAGCAAACTGTGTCCTCACTTTACATCAACTCAATACTCATCATCATATTTTTATATAATCCTGAATAAAAGCAATGTAATTGTCAGCTACAGCTCTGGGGACCTCCTTTCCTGCTTCCTGCTCATGCTGAATGCAACATAAGGACACATGAACTGGTCATTTTTTAAAATTCTTATTCTTATATATTAAACAATGTTTTAGTCTCTGCCGTCACAGCTGTAACATATCAACACAATCTCCCCTTTATGCACATGTGTAATGAGGAAGCTTCAGCTGAGGAAAACAACACAATGGCTTCACTGTACATCATGTTTAGGATGGAAAAGTAACCAATTTTTGAACTGTGTTAGGTTTTATGTTTAGTTGCAAGCTGAGAGAGTTGACAAATGACAGAAGAATATGTGAAAACATCCTAACGTTCTTTCATGATTATTGGCTTCAATGAATTATGATTCAGTGATGAATCTCCACATTGGTTTCATCAAGAGAAACCAAACTGTATACCCCAGTTTCTCAGTTACATCTCTGCTATGTTACAGCACCTAATAGCAAGACATGTCTGTGTCACTATCATGCTTCAGGTTCTCAGATCATCAGGTGCTGTGATCATCACTAAATTAGAGCACAGGTTTCAAGTTACATTTTGCCCCAGAAGCCATTGGAGGAACAGGCAAATGAGCAGAAAACCAAACTGGTTCTGCAAGGGAATGAAGGGACAGCTTGAAAACAGTTTTATGAGAAGATCTCAGAAAGGCTGAATGTTGTTCAGCTGTATGTCACTGAGGAAGATGACATGTAAAAGTATCATGTGTTTGTCCCACAAACATTCAAACATTTCTCTTTATGTGAGGGCTACAGAAGAAACGAAAAGGTCCTGTGGCCCTGCTGATGGAGGAAGCAGACGAGTTGATGGGGGAGGAGACGGAAGAACTGAAAGGTCCTGAAGGCATCATTACACAAATTGCTCTTGACAGCACAGAGGAAGGAGATGTGGTGCAAGATGACCACTGGTGGCTAGCAAAGACCATCCATGTGGACTCTGAGCACCAAGATCCAACAAGGTCCAACATCAAACGCTCACTCAATCCATTGTAGGAGGGACATCTGTTTCTGTCCGATCAACGACATTCAGGACAGCATCTTCTCTCCAATCCAATGTAGAAGGCAACTCTACAGAACAACCCCTGAGTAATAAAACTTAACAGAGTGAACATGTTCAACACCTGCTGACCAGTTCTTAAGTCATGACACAAATAAAATCTAACCAATTGATACAGTTTCATAAACATGCTACAGATTTCTTTCTACTCTTATAGAATTGAGAAGATTTCTGCAGCTGATACAAGGCACCACCTCTTTTTTCTGTGGTGACAAAGTCAGGGGTTAGTTAAGTGTTCATGGAAGAGGTGGGTCATTAGCTGTTTTTTGAAGATAGCGCTGACTTCTGCTGTCCGTTTGAAGATTCTGGAAAGAGACCTCATGCTTTACTGAGTCATTAACTGACTGCAGGTTGCAGGAACATTAAGAACGTAAACCTCAAGGAGAGTGTGGTGTAATGAGGTGGTGTTCTAAACAAGGTATTCTACCTGAGCCATCAAGGTCTTGAATTTGATGTGGGCAACTACAGGAAGCCAGTGGAGGGAGACAAAACCCGGTGTGATGCGAGTCCTTTTAGGTTGGTTGAAAACAAGGTGCCTCATTCTGAATAATCTGAAGGGGTTTGATAGAGAAGGCTGGGAGGCCCGAGAGTAATGTGTTGCAGTAGACCAGTTTTGAGATAACAAAAGCCCGGACTAGTTGCTGTGCTGCATTATGGATTAGATAGGGTCTGAATTCCTTGATGTTCTAAACAATGAACCTACAGGACTGTGCAGTTTTTGTAATGTGGTCTGTTCAGGTGGTCATTAAAGGGTTACTGGTTGTGCTGGCTTGAGTATGGTTGAGTCAAGCTTTACAGTGAGGTTGTTGTTGATTGAGGCTCCAGACAGGGATTTTACCAAGTTGATCTTAAGATCATGTTACTTCATCTATTTAATCTGTTATAAGATCAGATAGTTGTTTGTCAACATTGTCATATGAAATGGAAACAGACATACAAAAGACAAGAACAATAGGACAAGGATTATCTTGATCAAAATTAAAGGATGCAGCTTTAATTTTGTGCCCAAGAATTTTGTGTAATTTACTAATGATAGTTTTTCCTCATGTGAAATAGCACAGGTGCTGATGCTCTGGTTGTTATGTTGCTGTATGGTAATGATGCTGCTGCATCTCTGTTTTTGTCTGATATCAGTCACCAGTGAACTAGTATACTTTTAACCCTACTTTACACTAAAGTTGCAAAATCCATAATCCAGTCATGCACCATAATGATGAAATGATGTATGATAACGAGACATGCTGATTTGATGGATAATGTATGGGTGCAAACTCCACCCCTTTTTACACTTGTGTCGCTCTGATTCTAGGTCACTTCCTGCACCAATGTTCATGAAAATACAGGATCATAGCACCATGATCATGTGATATATAAGTGCGCTTTAAAATGCAAAGACCACAAACACACCTGGTCTCTTCTGACAGGCTCAAACAAGCACATCAGCAAACCTCCATCAGGCAGTCTGAATACAGTAATCACACACACACAGTCAGTCAACACACTGTTTCACATGATCCCTACAGAGGGATCATTAAGGCTGCATCGCTAAAGAGTTGTGAGAACTTGCACCTGCATTTGTGTGTGTGTGTGTGAGATTGAGCATTGCTCTAATAACAGCAGAATTAATGATCCTAATTAACCCTCTCCGCCTCCCACTACTCCAACAATGGTCTGACTAAAGCCTCCAAATCCACACACCTATTCAGAGTCTCTCTCTCACACAAGCGCACACACTCCCACAGACACTTCACTCTCCCACCCAGACAAAACAGATGTCCCGTACACAGTCATGCATATTCACTGTCTCACTGCTCCCCCTCACTGAGCGCTGTAGACCGTTGGAGTTGTCCAACTAAATTAAGACTACAGACTAATCCATTTTGTACAACTGCTTAAAAATAAAACTGCACCTTAAAAATTTAGAATCAACACATGACCAGCAAACAGCACAGTATGATACTTGCCCCAAATACAGAACTATATGCTCACTTCCTGTTTCTCATTGCATAACTTTCTCTGAAGGTTTCTCTGAACACCAGCAAAGTGATGCTCTTTGTCACAAACCCTGAGATAGAGCCTAGAGGTTCATCTCGAGGAAACTAGAGAGAATGTTGAGTGCAATCGTGATCAGGTAATGTTACAGCGAGGAAAAAAACAGACACAACATGTTAATGTAGCCTGAGAGGTGATCAGGACAATCATGCTTGACCAATCAATCTGTTCCGCCATTTTTGTTCTCATGGTACCTGGCAAGATGAGAAACCAAATAAAGGACAGATTTATGCTTTGGATCATCTCAGACATGTCAACTGAGCTCTGTTTGCACTGTAATGCTGTGTTCCCCATGAGGGATGTGTGTCGAGATTTTAAATAAACCAATCTCTGTTCTTCTAAACATAATATCAGTTATAATTATAACAACAGGGTTCCAAGTACTTAATACTTGGTGCTTAAAAAGGTTCTCCCTCCCCTTATCATCACAGAGAACCCGATTCTGAGCGCTCAGAGATCTTTAACCACACAGATATGATGTCAAGTAGACTTTAACGTACTGGTTTAAACACAGTTTAATGAAATAAATTTCTTAAAGTTCAAATGAAAGCTCTTGTGTAAAGCAGCTATTGAGAGCATCACACTCGCAGTGTGTGTAATCGATGCTCTGAGTGACGCACAGTAACTGGTTTTAGCATCATTAGCATTATTGAGTGCACAGCATGAGTGCAGTTTGCTTTGCTGAACCGTGGTTGGTGAGTTCAGGGATATAATGAGATGTGGTTGCTAGGTGACAGGGAGTCAGGCAGCAGGGGATTGCAGGGGTCAGGGGAAGGGGACAATGAAATATGGCCTTTCTGACCACCGCACTCGCTACTAATGAGCTAGAAAGAACACTAAAACCGATCTGAGATCAGACGCTGAATCTCGTCGAATAAAAATACTTGTAACGTAAAAGTCGTAAAATGATGGAATAATTATTACCAAAAACTAAACTTTTTTTTTTTGGTTGTCCAAAGGCTCAAAATAAGTTATATCATTTCTAATAGTTTCTGTTGCCTCATGAAGGTGATTTCAATAAATTATTCTCACATTAATGAAGAAATAAGCATCAAAAGAGCAACACCATCATTCAGACTAACGCTCCTCTGCTTCAGATACTTCATGTAACATTAAAAGAAATTTCTCAATAAAGACCAAAATAAAAGAAAGATTTTGGTGTTTGGGGTCAAAGACAAAAAGAGACACTTTAACTCAACACCATTTCCTCTTTCATTTCTGAATTTTGTCTTTGTTTTAAATGTTTAATGAACTGAATTAAAGTAATGAAATCTTAGTAATGACCTAAGTAATGACCTCTGCACTTTAGAACGTTAGATTTCAATTGAAATCTTAATAAAGAAGTTACGCTGAAATAAGGTCCAACATTTATTCATGTGAATAATCTGCATTTTTGTAAAATTAAAAGACTTGGCACTGTGTGTATGTGTGTGTGTGTGTGTATGTTGCCCTTTCAGGTCAGTGGAGTGAGGAGGTGTGAGTGGGGGAAGGGCAGAGCTTCATATCTTCATTACACACACAAATATTTAAACAGTGTGTGATATTTAAGATACTGAGACTCCATAAACGTTTGCCCTAAAAGCACTTGTTACTCAGTATTTAGAGGATATAGATGTCAGAATCTTCTTTTAAATCTACACCTGGATCACTGTTCCAGCTTTCATATACCTTTTTATTACTCCATATATACGGTAAGGCTTTTTTCTAGAAAGGCATTAAATCTGAAAATAAATATGGATTTGGAGGATATGAGGATAGGAGTCCCAACATCTCTGTGACCGGGGTTCTCACACACACGCACACACACACACACACAAACACACACACAAACAGGAGACACGTGTAGAAGGATGGGTTCCTTCCTCCTCCACCCAACACCACCCCAGCTTTCCTGAAGTCATCAGTCCTGTTTGTATTTACACTCAGTTTCTGTCCTGTTTACTCATCCAGCTTCATCCTCATTCTCTACATTCCACACACTTTCCTTAAAAAAAGCTCCACATTTCTTTAATTTCTCAAAAAAGAAACTGCACATTTTAACTAGAAAGAAAGAAAGAAGACAAAAAGAGCAAAAGGAAAAAACAGAGAGAAAGAAAACTGGAGTATAAATTAGACAGTAAATTTAATTAAAATGCCTGACAAAGAAAGAAAGAAAGAAAGAAAGAAAGAAAGAAAGAAAGAAAGAAAGAAAGAAAGAAAGAAAGAAAGAAAGAAAGAAAGAAAGAAAGAAAGAAAGAAAGAAAGAACTGAGAAACTTATGATGGGGAAGAAAGCAGAAAGAAAGAATGAAATGGAAAAATAGAAATATAGTAAAGTGAAAAAAGTTAGAAAAGAAAAAGAAGACAGAACAAAAGAAAACTGATAGAAAGAAAGAATAAGAACAAAAGTGGTAGAGAGAAAGGAAAATGGAACAAAAGGATTAAAAACAGAGAGAAAGCTCTGCTAAGACTGTAATCACAGACAAATGTTGGTGTAAAACGATGAATAAATAACAGAGTAAATGAATGAATGGAGAAATGAGAAGCTCGGGATAAAGGGAAGAGACAAAGAGGAGAGCTCTTTGTGTCTTGGGTCGACTCCCATATGAGTCACGGGAGCGCCTCCGGAGGTCAGAGGTCAGGCTGCAGTGCACACAGAGCAGGTGGGAGGAATTCGGCACTGCTGAGCACCAACCTTTAACGCTAAGCCGTTCAAGACGAAGCCAATTAGGCCGAAAGTTTCGGGATACAAAAAGACAATAAAAACTCAGGACTGAAACCTGAACAACTAAACAACTAAACAACAGCAACTTAACATGTTCTTTTATTCCTAATCTTCCAGGTTGATAAATTAAGTCTTATAAAAAACAAGTAAAAACTTCAACTGAGCAAAACTACATTCACTTGGGGGGAAAAATGCAGCAGTAAAACAAATAAAGGAAAGTAGTTTCAGTCCTGGTGCGAAGAATTAACTCCAGAATATGGTGTTAAGTTAATGCAGTGATTATTCATTCATTCTTATTCAATAACCACATCAGGAAACAGCTGGATCCAGAATACCAGAAATACCGGGCATGGGGTGGGGAAGAGACCTGGATTAGTTTGAAGGTAATAGTTTATGTATGTAAGAAAGTAAATAAATAAACAAGTATATAGTAAAATGGGAGAAAGAAAGAAAGAAAGAAAGAAAGAAAGAAAGAAAGAAAGAAAGAAAGAAAGAAAGAGAATGAAAGAATAGAAAAGAAAAAAATGAAAGAGAAGGAATGAACGTGAGACTGAAAATGAAGGAAAGAAAGAAAGCTCAGCTGATTGTTCAAGCTCTTTTCTGCACCTGAAAGAATTTTCTTAAAATTCTGAAATAATTTTTTCTAAAATTTTACAAACTTTTCATCACAGTTGCCTGACTGTCAGAGCTGCAGCAGGTAAAAAGTCACCTGTATGTTGCTCTGTTTCTGTGAATGTGTAGTTTACTCATCCCTTGGGATTGTTACTTCTGAACAATTTAGATCAAACACTCAGTTCGATGCTGAAGATAATCAACAGGAGGAAAATTCTCTTCTGGCTTTCTCTTTTTCTCTTATTGCTTTAAACACAAAATCACAACTGGTTTGTTTACAAGACACAAAGTTAAATCCAGGACTGGTTTCTCCAACACAAGACTTAATCTGTGTTTAATAAACCAGACCTTTAAAGCCAAGTATCAACAGTTTGCACGCGCGTGTTTAGTGCTGCGACAACAAAAATAAGAGCACGCTGTGTTAGCAAAGTGAGCTAATCCTGCACAGGTTCCTCTCAGGATTTAGAGCTAAAAAGTGTTTTCAGTCAAAGTGTGCTCGACTATATGTGTGTTGGCTGTTTCTAACATAGCAACCACTCCGTACACACACACACACGCACGCACAACTGCCACTCAACAAACAGCTCAAAGCAAACAGCCAAACAAAGGCTTCACCATCTGGTTCAGTGGCTTTGGGAGAAGATGAGCTGCATGAAAACACACAGTGACTCAGACTTCTACAGACTCATCAACAGCATCCGTTTTTTCGTTGTGACATCACTCTACAATCCAAATCAAGGGGAATTCTTTACATCATAGGACAAACTTCAAAGCTACAACAGCGAAAACCTTGGAAACAAAACTATAAATAAAGATAACTGACTCATGGTGTTGAATCTCTATGGTGTGGTGATAATTTTACCAACTTGTGTCTTCATCCTGTCTGTAAGAAGGTTTGGTGTTAATCACCACCTTTGAAGTGGAAATGCTGATCTGAATTCCGATTTGGTCTCGAATTCATCGTCACTGTGTTTTCTGGAGATGTGTTTATTTTAAATGAGCATCAACTAATTCAGAAACTAATTCAGAAAGCTGCAGCTCGCATCTTTACCAGGAAAAGAAAGCCACTCAAGTTTTACTCAGTTTACGCCTCCTGCTCTCGAGGTTTCGTATTGACTAAAAAGTTTTGCTAATCATGCAGTAACTTTAAAACGGTTCCATGGTGGAAATGTCTTACTAATCTTCTGAAACGTTTTGAGCCGTGTCGAGCGCTTTGTTCAGTTGACTCAAGTTTATTATCTATTCCTAGGATCGACTGCAGTAGATGGTGTTCGTGTATCACCCCCATGCTGAAGGGATGGTCCAAGTCACTGTCAATCAGAGCGACTCTAGCTCATCACGTCCGTCAGTGAGCTCCTGAGTGCAGAAAAGGGCAGATCTCCCAGTGTCCTGTGACGTAACATGAGCAGCAGTTCTTAAAGGCACTTTTTTTAGCTTAACGTCAAGCTGCAATCAAAACTCCATGTTGCCTTGAAAGCCAAAAATTCTAAACATCTAAAAAGTCTTTAAAGAAAGACCTGGAAGCTAAATTCAGCAAAAAAAAAGTTAACAGTTTTATAGGGTTTTTTCCCTCAAAACAGACCTGATCCCATCTATAGCTAATGACCAACATTCTGAGAGCCGAAGATCACTTCACAGAGCAATTATTCACAGGTTGAGGTTGATCAAGACCTAAGCTGTGAAGTGAACAGGATCTCACTAGGTAAAGGAGTTCAGGACAAACAGGACGTGCAGAGGACAAGTTTAGACGGGACAGACGAGGAATGTTTCAGAGAAAGATCAAAAGCATGGAGGATCTATGACGAGATGTGGGCTTCCTTCCTTTAGCTTCAACAAACTCGATGTCATCAAACAAACCGACAGATTGGAAAAGTGACGCCGCCTCAAGTCCCCACGTGACCCAACTTGTGTGTAAAGTCATGAATGATTTAGCTTAGCACAAGGGAAAGGATTTTCGCTTGCGGCTTCCACTTAATTTGTATAAAATCCGAAAGAATCTCTCTCACTTGACAAGAATGCAATGATGCTTGGGTTCAAGTCGTTTGAAAGTCTAAAGAGTGCAAGGAAACCTTTAGCTCACGTGTTTTCACTCTGAAACATTCTGACGGCAGTGAAATTCGAAACCACAGGACACACATGGTTTGTTGCACAGGTGGCATCCTATCACAGTTCCACGCTGGAATTCACTGAGCTCCTGAGAGCGACCCATTCTTTCACAAATGTTTGTAAAAACAGTCTGCATGCCTAGGTGCTTGATTTTATACACCTGTGGCCATGGAAGTGATTGGAACACCTGATTCTGATTATTTGGATGGGTGAGCGAATACTTTTGGCAATATAGTGTATGTTAGCAATATTGACCATTGTGAGAAAATTTGTGTGTTAATGTGACTGTATTCAAATAAACCTCAGACAGAGAACAAACAACACTTACCAAAAACAGAAAACTGCTGATGTTATAAAACACAAATTCACTGAACAACTAGCTAACTTGGATTTCAATATTGACGCTTCAGTTTTTATATTCTCAGAGACTTTAATACCTATTGTTGTCTGACCATAGCAAATTATTTCAGTTTTACTTGCTTTGTTTATATAAAAGTAACTATAAAGTCTATAACAAGCTAATAGACCTTATGCTAAGTTAGCTGGCTATGCTGAAAGTCTCTGTTTACTGTGTTGTTGATCTCTATTAATCTGCAAGCTGGATTAAGATTGATTCAATCTGTGAAATTGTGACATCACAAACTAAGCTGATGCATAGCCCTGTCCCTAGTTATTTTTCTAAACAACTCACTGCTCCTTCACTGAGACTGATGGGCCTCTTACCTGCCAGGTGACCCTCCTCTTCTTGAGTTCTTCACACTTCCTGAGTTTACAGATCTGATGTGCGACCTTTCTGTTGACGCAGCTGTTACAGGTGCCGCAGTTCTCATTGCGCATGCAGGGCCCACATACGCCACACCTTTTTCTCTTCTTCCTCACAGGATCCTGGGGCATGGAGAAGAGTCCTGCATGCTGGTGTTCAGTTTGGATGTACTGGCTCAGAGGAGACACCATGCTCGCTCTCCCGGGTCTGAGGAACACTTTGGTGTCCTTGTCGTCCAGTGAGAAGTCGTATATGTCTGGTACCGAGGGGGCGAGCCCATTCTGAGGCTTGTGCATGCTGGGAAATCTTCTGTTCTCCAGCCAGGGACTGGTGGTTGTTGGTGTAAATGAGGGATTCAAAACGATACAGGAAGGTCACCACAGCACAGGGGAGTCCATAAAGTCTGAGGGCTTTAAAGAATAAGGGGAAAACAGGGAAGGAAAGCAGCAGAGCCGTGGCAGATGTTGCTACTGTGAAAGAAAGGTGATGCTCATTCTCATTCACCTGTATGACCAGGCATCGAGTGGACGTAGGAGATGGAGATCATCTCTCTGTATGACAGAGCGAGGGTCCAGTCTGACCTCAGCAGCTTCACAGGAGCCATTTCAGTTCAGAGCTTCTCCAGCCACCGGTGGACTGCAGTATAAGAGGAAAGAATAAACAGAAATATTAATATTTAAGAAATAGTGGGGTTTTTTTTAATAAAAATTAAAATAAAAGAAGAGATTCTTTGGGATACAAAGAGGTGTACCTTGTGGAGGTGTCCAATTAGATCATTTTGGTACTAGGTTTGGGTCACAGGGTCACATGACCTAGAAGCTATTAAAAAAATAGTGTTTTTTTTTTTAAATAAAAATTAAAGAAGACATTTTTGGAATAACAAAGAGGTGTACCCTGTGGAGGTGTCCAATTAGATCATTTTAGTACTAGTTTTGGGTCACTGGGTCACAGGGTGACATGACCTAGAAGCTATTGAAGAAATAGTGTTTTTTAAAAATTAAAATTAAAATAAAAGAAGAGATTCTTTGGGATACAAAGAGGTGTACCTTGTGGAGGTGTCCAAGTGGATTATTTTAGTACTAGTTTGGGGTCACAGGGTCACATGTCCTAGAAGCTATTGAAGAAATTGTGTTTTTTTTTTTAAATAAAAATTAAAATAAAAATAAAAAAAGAGATTTTTTGGGATGCAAAGAGGTGTACCCTGTGGAGGTGTTCAAGTAGATCATTTTGGTACTAAATTTGGGTCACAGGGTCACATGACTTTCTTTATTAAAAAATAAATTAATAATAGCAAATTAATTCACATGATACATAATTAATACTATCAATTAATTCAATTTTTATTTATAAATAAACAAATGCTGTTTGCAATGCTGCATGCCATATGTATATTTAAGAAGAAATTAGAATAACTGAGGAATGTAGTCCGAATGTCTGTCTAATGTCCGAATATCAGACTAACTTCACTGTGGTTCTGATTATGTCGTGATCACAAGAAAACAACTTTTGTTATCTCGAGATCACGAGAAAATTAAGTCGTGATCACGAGAAAACTACTTTTGTTATCTCGAGATCACGAGAAAATTAAGTCGCGATCATGAGAAAACAAAAGCAAAAAAAATAATGTCACATGGCCTCTCTGGGCTTCCGTACTTTTCTTCCATTTCTGAACATCAAAAATTCATTGCAGAATGTAATTAAAGTTGTAACTGAGGAAACATCAGACCACACACTGCAGGACTGGTCTGAGTAATCTGCTGTGAATATTGTATGGATTTGTTGCATCTTTCTTATCTTACATTATATGCCTGGAGCTGAGAAAATCTCCATTGTCACATGTACTCAGTGTGAATGTAGGTGTAGGGTAAAGGGCACCGCAACCTTAAATCCAGTGTCAGATAAAGTCAATAATGTCATAGTGATTAAAAAGTCCAAGGAATTACATCTAAGCCAGGATAAGACAAATTACCATACATATTAATCTAGGCAGTAACTTCGATTTGCTTGTGGAATACTTGAGGAAGTGGTACATCTGTACCTGAAATATTTTGAGAACCAGGATAAAATAATCAATTAAAAAAAGTGTCTCACTGGCTAAGCTACTATTTATTTCCATCTAAAATGACACTAATAATAATAATAATAATAATAATAATAATAATAATATGCTAAACATCATCTTAATATACACCAGAAATAGAAAAAAATGCATGATCCTGATTGGTCTATCCTGTTTCTCACCATAGCAACTGACAGCCAATTAAATATAAACACAAACTAAGACAACTAGAGTGCCTCAATTAATTTAAATAGTAATGACTCGTTATTAATATCATTATAATGTAATTATAACTATAATTATAAGTATAACAATTTACATACACTTCCACTTTCATCTGTGGCTAAAAATGGTCTAGAAAATATGGACCCGAAATCCACTCTCTGGAGTTAAGACAACTGATCAGCATACACACACTCTTGTTGTGGAAAATATGAACTAGCTATGCATGTTTATGCTAATTTAACTGGTAGAAGAAATAAAATAAAAAAATTCCCCAAAAAATAACCTTTATGGTAATTAAAGTAGGGTCTGTGGAGCAGCTGGAGACCTTTTTCCTTATTATACTCATGTTTATTTACAAAGTCACTGCTGTAACGAGCACTCGCTGATGGAGGTTAGTTATTATTTAGTAATTACCGTTTAGAAACCTGACAGACTGGTGAACTAAAACTGAATTCCAGACGTTTGTTCCTCTTCCGCTGTTAGCTTCAGTGTTGCTACTGAATAATGAAATGAATGACTAGGGATGAAAACATGAGCGCGGTGTTTGGAGTTTAAAGGGGGTTGAGATCGATGTAATGTATAAGTATAATGGGACATGTCCTGCATGCAAGCGCGCGCATGTAGTGGCGGTGGTGACGGCGTACGTGCGCGCGTGCGTGCCTAAGTCTAAATAACGGAACTTCAGGGAGGTCTGTATGGTGGCATTAGTTCCTGATTAATCAGCACAATTGAACAGCCGCTATGATGAATACACACCACACCCCACAGACACACACACACTGCTGTTCGTGAGACGTGTGACAAACCGCGCGCTTGTAATGGCGCGTCTGCCCACGCGCGGAACCAGCACCAGCGCGCGCGCTTGCGTGCTCCTTTGTCTGCAGCTCCGCACATTCCACACAGTCTGTCTTGCGCTCGCTCTAATAACGCAAATCTCACGCACGCCTGCATTTTTTTTTTAATGAACAACGACTTCTGTTTATTAAGAAAAAATAAAAAGACAGAAAAACCAAGAGAGGAAAAAACGCCGTGGCTCGATGCTGATTGGACATGTAGTGCACTACAAAAGGCTATTATTTTATACCGTCTAGTGTGTAGTAATGCACACGCCTCCCTGCTGGACATATAGTGCACTACATATCCTTTTCATGTCCTAGTGCACTTCCACCGAGTCTCCGCTCTCGTGCATTTCACACGCGGCTTGTTTTTTTGTTGTTTTTTTTTTTACGTGTAATACGTGTGATATGTGGGAAACGTGTGAAGGTTCATTTCACCTTGTCAGGCATCATTTTCACTCATGATTTGAAATTTGTGTCACTTGAAATGTAGATAAATAAAGAAATGACATTTAAAAAATAATAATTAAAAAAATGACCATTAACAACATGCAAATTGTGTGATTATTATCACGGATCATTTGTAACATGTGTAATAAAACAATTCGGTGTGTAACAGTCTGGAGAATGAACCCAGGAATATGTTCAGTTTATAAGATGTGCATGTGATCTTTCTTCTCTAAAAATAGGCAGCATCTTTCGTCCTGGAGCCTCTTTTCGAGCTCAGAGTCTTGTTTCAGTCTGTGGTGAAGTGGCTGCCTAAAATTAGCTGAACCATCGTGACCATCAACCTGCCACAAATACAGACGCTACTACGAACCTGAATTAGAAAGCAACAAAGCTAAACACGTCCAGACCTGGCTTACAACTTCCTAAACCTCTATTTGTGCTCACTGGTGGCCTGGGCTACCAAACAGAGACTAAACATTTTTGGAAGGTTTTTGTAACAGATTTAGATTCCTGCCATGTATTACGTCAAAAAAAAAAAATCCATCTGAACCACTTCCGTTAGAGCTTCGTTATTTCAGTCGTATAATAAATATTTCAGTGAGGATGAATTTCAGTGAGCTATGTGAGTTGTATTCGGTTCCATTCAACAAATATTTTAAAATGTTCTCTATTGATCATAAAGTGTATTTAAATACTAATTCAGGTTATTTCTGCAAATCTAGACAATTTGTCTAGTGGAAAATATTAACAATAGATGTTAATGACTTTAGCAGAAGAATCACAGCTACATTAAATCTCTACATATTTCTAAAAACTCTTAAAGACAACTATATAGCTTTATAATAACAACAATAACAACTATGTAGCTTCATAACATCAGCATACTGTTGTAAAAATCCCAAACTGTAAAAATCCATGTTAGGTTGTAGTCTGTGTACATCTATATACATCCTTACAGGCTTTATAACCCTTAATGTTTGCTATATGGAGATTATGGTTTTATTACTAAGCATTAGGAACATGTGAGAGTCAGCATGTTCTTTCCTTAAAACTAAGAAAATGTAATAATGCGGTTCTGTATGCGAAGAACAGAACGAATGTTTCTGTAGCTATAAACAGAAGAATTTTGTCATTTCTTCTAATAAAAATAGCTATTTTATAATTTCCTGGATACACAACATGACTAATGAACTGAAACAACCAGCACCGAGGTAGCTGTAGCCTAAAATTTACCACAAGTCTTTGCACAAAGTCCATTATTATTTTTATTAGTATCTATGTTGTTGTTACGTTATAGTGAACAGTTTTGTAAACCCAGTCGCGGTTTTAAATAGAAATATCAAAATATGGAATGCTTCCACGAACTGAAAGTTTCTTTTTTTAAAAAAAATCTAACATTTACAGCTTTAAGTTATTTACATTGTTTTAAAGAATAGGTGCAACGATAGCTTTCAGTTTTAAGTTGCTACGTTACACAGTGATCTTTACATTGTCACTTAATACCCCCCCCAGACATGTAGACTGCCACCACCGGGTGCAACTTCTAAGTTTTCTAAACTTAACTCTTACTAGTTTATATGCGAAAACCGAAAAAAACAACATGCGCATGAAAACAGTGTAAAGTAATTTTTTATGCTGTATAAGATTAAAAAAAGGAACAAACCTGAATGAGATCACGAAATGCACACGCCACGACTCGGAGCACGTGGCTTGTTAAAAAAAAATCTCACATGCATTTTTTCCCCCCCGACGAGTTAAATGCTTGGGGGCCACGTCCCAAACCGCACACTACTTTACTATGTAGGATGTACAAAAAAGAGGACGTCACAAACGGTCACGCGCTTAGAGCCATGTTTTAACATATAGAACCTATAAATGTGAAACAAAACCTAATCTATTTAGGGTCTTATACATATTTACAGACATCGTGTAATGAAGCTATTTAGCTATGCCTTTCTTTTTTTGCCACGTGCCCCGAAAGTGTTAACTTCGGTGTTAACTATTTAGGCAACTGCAATTAAGTTGACGTCTCTTTAATGTTTATCAAGCACGTGACAAGGTGAAAAACGCAACACGCTCCGGGATAAAGCCCCCCGCAGTTTGCGTGTGTGTGAGTGGTCAAATGTGTTACAACTCACACCAGCAAACAATGAGAGTAAATAAAAACACAAACAGTCGCGCATCGATAAACGACACAAATCCAGCAGAAAGTACAGCACTCAGGAGCGGAGAGTTAAGATCAGATTATCAGCAATCGATGTGTATTGGACTAATTGCAGCAGTGATGAGTTAATCACTTTCCCTAGTAGGAATACACACGCATTCACATTCATTCACTCACTCACTCGCTCACACACACACACACACACACACACACACGCACCATGTGCTTAAAGACTCATTAAAGGGCAAAAGGAAAAGGAAAAAAATAAATAAATAAGGAACTTACCAAGAAGTCCTGTTTACCTTTGCATATTTCTCACCATTTATTTTTTAGTCTTAAATGCTTAGAATAAAAGAAAGCTAAAAACTGTTTCTACAGAAGATTTAAAAAGCCTGCCTGCTATTTAAAAAGAAGCTGAGTCAAGAAGAATGCATGGCAGTGACAAGCTGCTGGCCGAACCGTGACGCTGCAGATTCATTCAAGACTAAAATCACATGGAGGAAAAAAACTTTCTGTCCATCTGGGTCCCTCCTTTAGTGTCCATTGCTCTTAGAGTTTAAAAAAGAGAGAAGGAGGAGGAGGAGAAGGAGGAAGAACTGGGGTTGTGGGGCTGAAGGAAAGTGTGGAGTGGAGTTTTTTTTGGGAGCAGAGGGGTTAAAATCTGCAGGAGGGGATTGATTTTAGGACTTTAGACATGAAACAACAAATCACAAAAAAGAGATCACACAAATAAAACTCTGTAAAACTTTGTCATGATATAAACGTTATTAAACTACACAAACTAATAAATAAAGTGAAATTGTAATTGTATATCGTAAAATCTATTTTGTGGTCTTGGAACAGATCTGAAAC
This sequence comes from Hemibagrus wyckioides, assembly GCF_019097595.1. Taxonomy (NCBI): domain Eukaryota; kingdom Metazoa; phylum Chordata; class Actinopteri; order Siluriformes; family Bagridae; genus Hemibagrus; species Hemibagrus wyckioides. The sequence continues at coordinate 2,356,327 of NC_080731.1, forward strand.
TTTATATAAAGAGTTAATGTCAAAACTTTTATAATAAAACTAACCATTTTTTTATATACAACAGCAAGTTCCTGTTATATATATATATATGAGTTTTATATGAATGCATAGCTTAATCAGTCATTTGTTCCTCAGTTATTATTAAATTACAAAGAATGAAACTTCACTAGAAAAATATCTGCAAAAATGTCTATTTATGTCTAATCAAATTGCTTGTTCAGTTAAACAATAAACAGATAAACAGCAGGACATCCAGCAGAGAGATAAACACCACAAAACAGCTTTTAACAGGTAAGGTGAAGACCTGACAGTTGCCCTCTGACTGAATAATCAGATCTGTTCAATTGTACCAATTATTAATGAGACACTTTTACTGCAAAACCAATCAAAAACAACACAAAGCACAATAAAAGTTTTTTTTTTTTTAAATAGACCTTACAGCCGAAATAAGCCCAGAGGCAGTAACTTAATAGTATAGTATAGCACCACGGCCTCAGGTACAAACTCCCTGTTAAATAAACACCTTTTCTGAGAAACAGCAACAAGTAAAACAGGAAAAAATGATTAAGACAAACAGAAACATTTCTGGGAAAGCAAAATGGAGAAAAGTAACAGTCAGAGCTTATAGAGTTAGAGGATTTACAGAGTCAGTGCTATTGCAGGATCAGACTATATATACAGAAAGATAGGAGATAGTCAGTGTATATATACAGCGTCAGAGATAGAGTCAGAGCTAGACAAGAGTCAAAGTATATATACAGAGTTAAAGGTAGTGAAGAGTCAGAGCTAGTGGAGAGTCAAAGTATATTGGTAATGGAGAGTCAGAGTATCATATAAAGTCAGAATTAGTGGAGTGTAAGAGAAAGTGGCAGGTCAGAGCTAGTGTAGAGTCAGAGGTAGTGGAGGATCAGACAGAGGATAGTCAGAGCTAGTGGAGAGTAAGAGCTAGTGGAGTGTAATAGGTAGTGGAGAGTCAGGGCTAGAGGAGAGTCAGAGCTACAGGACAGTCAGAGCTAGAGGAGAGTCAGAGATAGTGTAGAGAAAGAGATAGTGGAGAGTGAGAGACTAGAGTCAACAGTTTATAAGGATCCAGGAACTTTGCAGAGTCAGTGCTTATAGGGAGTCAGAACAAGGACTCAGTTATATAGAGTGTCAGGGTTTATGCAGAGTCACAGCTTGTGGGAAATTAAAGGCTGTGGAGAGTCAGAGCTTGCAGTCTGAATTTATGGCGAGTCAAGCTGTTAAAATAAGTCAGAGAAGGAAAATCTGAGTTTGCAGAAAGTCAGAACTTAATAAGTGAATTAAAAATGGTATAATCAGAGCTGATGTGTTAGCAGCTGATAGAAAATCAGAATATACCGAGATGCACACAAAGAGTCCGATCTACAAGCGATTTGTTTCGAATCAGATCTGATGGGTCGTCATTCCGACCTGATGGAGAGGCAGAGCATCAGCAGATGTAGGGAAATCCAGAGCCTGAAAAAAATTCTAAAGCATACAACAATTCCTTTTTTTGAAGTTCAGACATTTCTTTTTATTCTGCACCACTGCAAAACCACGAACATAGAAACAAACACAGCAAACAGAAAAATATCCAGTGACAAACAAACATCTGAGGGGGTTTAATTGGTCCTTGTTGCTTCAGTGAAATTCACCATACACTGAAATAGTTTATAGAATTTCCCTCAGAGATACATCCCGGATGTAAGGTGTGTGTGTGTGTGTGCGTAACAGATCCGTCCAGATGATGTGCTTGTGAACTGTATACAGTTAAGGGGTAATGTGGTTGGGGATACAGCACTGATGTGGGATTAGTAATGGTAGCGTCTCAGCAGTGAAGCCATTAGTAAAATGGAGAGCTAAGTGCAGGATCAATACCAGGGCAGGGTTACGACGGCATGCGCTAGATTTCAATCAGTTAACTGTAAACGTTTCCCCGTTATTATAGTTCTCATGTAGGTTTCCACATCGTATCGGGAACACGGCTGCCATCTTTTATCCTGATAATTAAAGCTTTCAATAAACAAAATAGACAATTCCACGACAAACCGAGTGAGTGAAAGAGAAAAAAATAAATAAACTGATACAATAAGACACAATAAAAGAATAGCAGGACGTCTTAACATCTTACGACGATGTAATGCATAATACGTAGGAAGTCTGCAGACGGAGCAAATTTGTTGGGTTGTAATTATTAAAGCTACGAGCGCTAGGAAGATCGGTGTGGTCTTCAGACTCTATACACGGCGAGCATGCTTCCTTCATCCACACGACAGAACAGTGGCTACGTTTAAAGGAATACTTTCACCTGAGGAATGCTAATGTTGCCATTACATATAAGAATGACGTGTAACCACCGGCGCTCAGATAGTGTTATCAGCATTTTCACCAAAGAATTCCTTTAAATCCTGAAAAATTTGCTCCCACTTAAATCAACCCCATACACACATCCTCCGTTTCCAAGCCCCCCCTCCAAGCCGTGACGTCCTGCTGTGCGTTCGCTGTCGCTGGAGACAGCTGGAAGCTGGAGAGGAGGTCAGCCTCTAGGTCCGCACCTGGAATTTCCCCGCCTTGGTCATGTACTTGATGCCTTTGAACGGTTTGTATTTCTCGCCGTACATGTCCAACCGATTTACCTTCAGACCTTTAGGACAAAAGAGGAAAGGAACAAAGTGTCACTGAGAGTCTGTACTGTATAATACGTTACCATGGTGCCGGGATGTGACACGCATAAGCTGCATTTGCATGTGAACCCGGACGACTTGCAAGGATCAGAGCCGAACACTGACGGAGCACGGACCTTAATAAGGCCAAGTTCGCCACCTAGTGGTCAAATCGCTGCATCGCAATCCATAAAATATACATCAAGGAGTTGATTCAGCAGGATGTTATCATTTCTATAGTAATAGCTATGTGGATATATGTAGTGAAGTTTTCTGAAAGGACATGTTCATTTATCATTTAAGGAAGGAGTCTCCAATGTCAGTGTAGCGCATTGTAACAAAGTTTTCCAAGATGTGCTTTTTTGTCTAACTTCAAGAGAGAAGAAAAATACAAGCTGGTGAAGGAGCGACTGAATACAGCTGCTGGAACACAAGTGAGAGCAGGAACTTCATTCTTGGATGTTCCTGAACATTCATTGCAACTATAAATGGATAAAAACATACAATGAGCTGTTATTCAATTAATAAAATTCTTCTCCAAGGTTTCCTGAAATTTCTGTTGGTATTTAAAGCTGAATGAATGTTCTGAATGAATACTGCTCTGAATACTGAGAACATTCGGCCTCTCCACACCAACCTGAAGATCTCATCATACCTGAGATGGCCATCTGCTGGATCTTAAACTGGATGTTGATGGTTGGATTCTCATCTGGTTTGGAAGCTCCGGCCTGCAGACACATGGTGCCCTTCAGACTAGGCAGCTTCTGAGGGTTGATCTTCCCAACGTCCCACGACAGGAGCTGCACGAACACGTGACATGACACTCATATAGTCAGAGAACATGAGGTGTTATTATTATACATGTTTCTATGATACCAAACCTCAGCAAAACTTTTAAATAATCAGTTCCTCCAGGATTTCATGATTTTATAGGAAGTAATGTTAAAAAACTAGCAAAAAGATTTTCCGGAGATTTGTTCCGAGACGCGTCATGTGACGTCATCGCACCACGCAATCGGAATCTCTCTTCCATTCGTGTGTGAACACGAGTCCAGCTCTCACAGATAGTCAATTCAGATGTGTCTCACTGGGAGAAGATCAAAAGAAGAATCCCGGGCTTGTGATTTCACCAATGAGAGAAGATTTCTGCTTTAAAATAAATCACACAATTTTTGGAAATTGTGTAATTATTTGGCTGCAAGAATCACAAAAAACTCAGTGAAATCCTGGAAGAACTGAATAAAACTAGGACTGAATATAACAAAGAAAAACAAGTTAAATTTACAGATCTAACCTAAAACTGGTGTCCTAATATTTTTGAATCCAGCTTGATTGGTACACATGCTGATTTCAGGAGCTTGGGTTCATCCAGGGAGATGATAAACACTTTTTCTCCACTTACATTAGCTAGCTAAGAGATAAACTTAAATACTTATGAGGTATTCCCAATTTTGGAAGTTGCTGGAGTTTAAAATTATACAGAGATTTAGTCATTTATTAACACATCTGAGAATGAATATTGATATTTATGATCGTAAGAACTCCACTGTCATTAGGGATTCCCGTTCGAACACACCTTCTGTACCTAGTAGTAGATACACAGTGGTAGTGTGAGCGAGTTACCTGAGATAGCCACTTCACATCAGGTACCATGTTAGAGTGGTTACCTTGGTGACAGGGTCGAAGGTGTAGGTACCCTGTGAAGGGTTAAGGCTGGCGTTGAGGACGCTGCGTGGGAGCTGACTGCTCACCAACACCGACTCCACGACCTTCCCCATGGTCTGTTTGGGGCCGAGAGTGAGGTCAAAGCGGCCCTGAGAGCTTCCCTCACGGAAGGAGATATTGTGCTTGACATAGACCGGGATGGCAACCAAACTGAGGAGAGGAAGAGAGAGAGAGAGAGAGAGAGAGAGAAAGACAGAGAGGGAGGGATGGAGAGAGGTAGAGGGAGACAGACAGACAGGAGGTGATTTGTATTTTTTATTTGTTGTCTGTGTACAACGTACAACCTTAACATGAAGAGGTCATGTGATTAGGTCATGTTTCTTTACAATCTAAACAACATATAATTTTTGCTCATTTTCTATAAAAAAGTCCTTGTTTAAAACCTCTCCTCATGTATGTACAGTAAATGCTTTTTTGTGAGGATGTAAAATGCTAAAAAAAACATCTGAAAACAGATGTGAAAACAGGGAAGGGAAGAAGCTTTTCTCACTTCTGAGAGCTGACGTGGTAGGAGAGCAGCCGGAAGTTTCCGTCCGGAGGGATGAAGGACAGAATTCGCTCAGCTTCCCAACGTTTAAAGCGGACACATGGGTGGAAACTCACATCGTCCAGAAGCCGGGGATTCTGATAGAGAGAGAGAGAGAGAGAGAGAGAGAGAGAGAAAGCTACAATTCACAGATTGATGGTTTTTAGTCTCACCACCTGGTAAAAGCTAAACTCAACCCAGAAGTGATCATCTCTGTGGTTCCTTCAACAAAGAGTCAGTATTTATTTCTCCATTGGCTTTTGGATTACTGCAGAAAGTAAATAAACTCTGTGACCAACACAAGTTGAGGATTTTTACTCGTTTTGTTCAAGATAATCTGCACAACTATTATGAATGTTTAGCAGAAGTAAAAACGCTGAAGTCAGAAAGACTATAAATGCACTACAGCACGCAGTCACGTGACTTCAACATCACCACCACTGCCAATAAGCTTCAGACTCATTCGGTCTTTATTTAAAAACATGATGTCCCCTGATAAGGAACCACGGAGTTCTTTCTGTGGAGGAAATGTTGGAGTTTGGATGTTTGTAAGATTGCGTTATTAGTATAAACACAACCAGGTCTTGAAGGCTGTAGCAGACACCTAACTACCAGTTGTCCTGTTCAGACAAACATGGAAACTTTGTATGTCGTAGAATAAAAGAAAATATCTTGAGCTTGTGTTAAACACAGGCCTTATATCAGACATTTAACCAAAAACCCAGTGATTTTGTGACGACGGAAATGATTTAGGACTTCCTGCAGAACTCTATTCTACTAGCTCCGCCCATTTCTTATCGCTAACATCTGGATATAGAATCTAGATACAATGAGACAATGGTTTAGTCATTTATCTGTGTTGGAAATAAAGAAGTGATTAAACTCACCATAAAAGACAGAGTGAGATCTGGCATTCCTGTCAGCTTCACACAGGCATCGATCACACCCTGAATCTCTGCCGTGATCGTAGAACCTAAACAACGGAGGAGAAGAACTACTACTAATTACAATTACTATTAATTAATATCTTATTACTAATAATAGCACAAAATTATTCCTAAGCCTGGCAGAGCGGCGCTTATTTAACGACCACGCCCGCTGATACTCATCAGGTCATATTTATATGACATAACATCTTCGGTTCATTGAGCATCAACGTATCAATGCACTGCTTAGAAGAAGGAGAAGAAGAATGATACTAGTAAATGGTTACAGTGGTCTTCTGTAGTATATGTGATTGATACTAAGGGGAAAAAATCCCAGCGATTTTCCAGCTTGACATGTGGTGAAGGAAAAGATAAAAGAAAACGTCAGACAATAAAAATAATCAGTTGCATCAAACTGGTGTTACTGGTGGCAGTGCTTTAATTTTTAATTCCAAATTCAGTACACAGATGGAAAGCCATTTATAACTTTATTTACACACACATTCGTTTTGTGGCCTAATTGTCATTAATACTGCAGAACCAACGCTAATGTGAAAAATGAAGTCACCTTTATTACTTTTATATTTATTACGTCTCAATCTTTTTTTCCTAAAAAAAAGGCGGAATCTTTACGGTTTACACTCGAGTGTGACGAGGTTTTGTACCTGACTTGTCGATGATGGCATCAATCTCTTCCACCACGTCAAAGTAAGCCTCGTTGTTGGTGTATTTGACTCCAGTACGTCTCCATGGCACCACCGAGAGCTGACCGGTAGGAAGCTGCTCTCCAACATTAGTGCTTCCTGTTTAAAACACACACACAATATCAAGATTTATCTACAGGTAAGTGCTGAAACTGACTGAATTTATCTATTAAAGAAAAACCTGTTTACTTAACGCTGTGTAACGTCCAGTTCTCACTTATGTTACAGCAGCTATAAACACATACGACAAGCTTGAGATCCTGAAGCTATTGGAAAAGTTACAGTATTTTCTAACAGCTCTGATCACTGGACACTCTTTCCTAAAATGTTAGATGTCACCTCATAGAAAAAATCAAAATTAACACCTACACACGTTTAAATCCGTTTCCTGTGATTTAGCTGTTACTATAGAAACAATAAGCTTCTCAATTTAAATGATGTGATTTTAACTGCACCTAATGTCAGAGCTGCTGTTATAGTAAACTAATTAACACTTCCTGGAATCTGGAAATCGACAGTTCCGTGGTGAGAAGGTGATTGCTGATCTTGATGGTTACCTGTGATGGTGTTGACGACGGTGCGCAGGATGGTGGGAGGTTTAATCAGCTCTTTCAGGATGTTGGACTCGGTGGCCAGGGGGAAGCCGTTATCCAGCATCTCCTCCAGCAGCTCGTACACCACCACCACGTTGTCTTTAATGGCCGCCTCGGTGCACACACCAAAATAGTCCTGAGGATCAGGATCGTTCGTTATTACTGCTACATGAGGTCACGTTGGAATAAAACAGGTCACGGCATGTGACCTTATTAACAAATGGATGTGCTTTATTGCTTCACAAAATAAAAAATAACGACAAATGTCAGACTACTTCATGTAGGTCCTGGTTCATTACTACATTTAGGTAATGTTTAAATTCATCGCTGTATTAGCTGAAGCATTTACAGACACAAACCTGAAACGTATCGACGACACGGTGCAAGAACTCGATGACAAACAGAGGAGGAACCTCGCTCTGGATCACAGCCACGAAGTAGATGCGATGTCGGAGCACATTGATGAGGTAGTGGTGCGGCGTGGGGATCACCGGCGGAACGTTCTCCGGCTCGCTGGCGCGCTCCTGCGCCTCGAAGAAGTAATCGCACACCGAGCGGCTCACCACACTCTTCCAGTGCTTCTCCAGGAAGATATCTCCCGTGGAGTTCACCAGGAACAAACTGTGGATCATCTTCAACAAGACTGCTGCCTGAGATCGGGACAATGAAGCTATGTTAGAACATGGAGAACCATAACCCAACACACACAAACCTCGTACTGCACCAGGGAACCAGTTTACAGATTGTTGCTATGGTAATATAACAGCTCCCATCCTAAGCCCTAGTTCTGCGTTCCACACCTGACAATTTTTGGTGCTGGAACTGATTCTGCAGTAAAAGTTTCCGAAAAGCTGATTTCTTATAAAGCACAAAGCTTATTTTAATTTAGTAACGCCCACAAAACTCATATGGTCATGTACACACATAGCTGGGAGCCTGAAATGAGCAATCAGGGTAAAGCCTAAAAGACCGAAGTGGAAGTTATTTTGTTTCACTTGGCCACAATAATGTTTAATAATGTATAACATGAATAATAATAATAATGGTAATAATAACAACAACAACAATAATAATAATAATAATAGTAAATAGATAAGTCTTGCATTAACAGAGGAATTTGTCAGACAGTCCTCACTTCATATGCCACCATTTCTTTCATCGTAATTAAATGATTTGTTTAATTTGTCTCAATTTATTATTCTTAGTCTTATTAAGAATAATATTCTTAGAGCCATCATGAGGATGTGTTTCTCTTAGAGACTCCAGAAGCTCTTCTAAATGAATAAACAAATAAATATATTTTTCTTTTGCTTTTTCTGGCCCAGAAAATACTTTATATGTTTGTAAACACAAACAGTCCATATCAATCCAATTTTGAACAAATAAAACACTTTAAAAATGTATTTCAATTCAATAAAAGTTAAAACACGCTCCAGAGTTGTATCCTGTTAGGAATAAATGTATTTTGCAAAAGTTTTGGCACCCCCTGTTTTGACGTCCTTAGTGAGACCTGTGCTGCGCTCTGTTCAAGGAAATCTGATACATCATTAAATATTTAATAATAATGCCCAACTTCTGCAGCTCCTGTATTTCTGATAGATTTATTTATACAGCTCTAGACATTCTTCCTTCTTTAATCCTCCTCTCCTCTCCTCGGCATCACAGGATGGTCTTGTGACCGTCTGCGCCTCTCATCCTATGACCATAACACGACATTTTCATGTATTTTCGTTTTTATTTTAACCTGTACAACAAACACACGGATTATTTTTAAAGCAGGACACTTACTACAATCCCAGTAGATGTTCTGATTTCTCTCCTCTTCTTTTTCTTATTCTATTATCCTTTAATTTATTAAAAAAAAAATCAAGCGCAGATGAGAAATATCCCTTCCTTCGCCGTTATTCAGGTTTCAGGGGGTAATGCGTGACTGACGTTCGACTCGACCAATAGCAACGGACAGTTTTTGGTTAATCCCGCCCATCACTAGACACGATTAGTGGAAAATACGGAAGTAAATTGCAATAGCTGGGTCTCAAAATGGCGCCCTGCATCCTTACACAAGTGTACGAGGAAGGGCTTTAAGTAATGTTTGGTGCACCCTAAGTAGTGCACATGAGCTGTAAGAGGTCATTTTGAATACAACCGCCTGGATTAGGTCAAAGAAGAGGAAAAGATGGACGTTAAAAATGGCGTCAGAATTGAAATTATTTACACACACTATACTGCCAAAGGTTTTGGGACGTCTGCCTTTCCATGCACATGAATGTAATATGGAGTTGTCCCGCCCTTTGCAGCTATAACAGCTTCAACTCTTCTGGGAAGGCTTTCCACAAGGTTTAGGAGTGTGTTTATGGGAATTTTTGACCGTTCCTCTAGAAGCACATTTGTGAGGTCAGGCACTGATGTTGTGATGATGAGAAGGTCTGGCTCACAGTCTCCACTCTAATTCATCCCAAAGGTGTTCTATGGGGTTGAGGTCAGGGCTCTGTGCAGGCCAGTCAAGTTCCTCCACACCAAACTCACTCATCCATGTCTTTATGGACCTTGCTTTGGTCACTGGTGTGCAGTCATGTTGGAACAGGAAGGGGTCATCCCCAAACTGTTCCCACAAAGAGCATGAAATTGTCCAAAATGTCTTGGTATGAAGCTGAAGCATTAAGAGTTCCTTTCACTGGAACTAAGGAGCCGAGCCCAACCCCTGAACTCAATGATTTGGAGGGGTGTCCCAAAACTTTTGGCAATAAACACACAATAAGTGCTTAACATGCCATAACACATTCTTTTAAAAGTTAATTAAGTATATTTTGGAGGACAATTGTACTAAGAAAATTGTTAAGTACCAGGACTCATCCCTTCAACAAGACTATAACTCAATTATCTTCCATAAGAATAAATAAATTACATTTTTAAAAGTGACATGTGAAGCCCCCTTTCTTTTACACGTACATATGCACTATTTATAGAATTAAAGTAAACTTAATACGTGGGTATTCACACAGATGTAACTGAAATGTTTTAAAAACCACCTGATATTTGAGTCATATAAATCCAGAATCCAGAGCATCTCCCTGAAAGGGAACACTTGCTGGGATAGCAGTCAATCACATGGTGCAGACCATGTTGTTTCTAGAAGGTGGGATGAAAACCAGCAAACCCTCCAAGCAGAAACCCACACAGACATAAGCTCTCTCATAACCTAGCTAGGTTAATTTTTGGTTATTTTATTTTATTTTTAAAGAGGATTACAGTGGTGGTGACAAGGACCGACCATGAATAAAGATGTTATAGCTGTTCACTTAGTTCCAAGTCAGATGGATGTGATCGATACGTTTGTATTTTAGGATCAGGTTCATAAAATAGCTCTAGGATCAAAAGGAACCCTTTATTTCCATTTAGCTCATTCACATTAACGAAGTAAACTCTCACATCACAGAAGGAATAGTAACGCAGAAACTAGTAAAACGGCTCAACATAATTTATTTTTGTTTCATGTTAAAATGTACAGAGTTCTTTGAAAGTACTTGCTAAGAAAAGGAAAAAAAAAATAAGAAACAAATAAATGGAAATACATACAGGGAGGAAATAGAGAGGAGAGAGAGAGAAGGAGGCGGAACCCGCTGTTGCTCGCGCTCTCTCACTCCGTCTACCGCGCTCTCTCTTAGCTTACAACTCACCATGTACAATTACAAAGGATACAAAAAAGAGAAGCAATATAAACAGACAAACATACGGAGCTCATTTTTACATGCCTCTTAAATGGAAGTCGTCCTATACACACATGGAAAGAACCGAGTGGGAGGGAGAGGGGGAGGAAAAAAAAAGGAAAAAAAGAACAGCTAAATGACCTTTAGATATTCGTCGTCTCCTTTTCATTTTTAAAATAGCATTAATATACTACACAAAGATAGAAAACTCTAGAGATGAGATGGAATGGAAAGGTTAAAGGCATCTTATTCACTAGAAGTGAGCTGCAATTTTTTAAGTTTTGAATTTCTTAATAATATTAACCCCAAGTTGAGCTAAAAAATATGTTTAGGATTTTTGTTTTCCTGAAACAGAAGTGAAAAATGACAGTACCAATATCCATGTCAATTTTTTTTGTTTTTATATTATAGAAAAAACATTTTCTCTACAATAAGTTTACTAAAGTCAAAAAGAGTCAGCTTGTGTCATAAAAGAAAGCTGCCCAGTCTGATAAAATTCAGAAAAAAATTAAAACAAAAAAACAAAAAACAAAAACAACCAATAACAAACAACAAAAAATTACACACAAATAATATATGAAAACATCAGATCTTTAAGAATCCTCATATTGACATTGAATACTGGACATACAAAGGAATACAAAGGAGTTTTTCTCTGCCCCTAGTCCTATACTGGTATTCGTCCCTGTACGACATGCACTTGAACCAAGATCTTAGCGAGTGTCTTGGTTTGTTTCGCCACTGCGAATTAATGTCTGCCTCTCCTTCATTGCTAAAGGCTAACAGCACTGGATTGCCAGCTGAAGCTCTGAAGGTCTGTGATTGGCCATGTGTCAGTAGGAGTCAATGCGTATACGCAGAGCGCCATCGGTATTACTGCCACTCCTGTTATACTGTGCAGTATGAAGTTTAAAAAAAGGAAAAAAAAAATGAGGAAAAATCTCCCTTGATTAGAGCGCCCTCTAGTGGACTGAGCGGAGTGTATGTGTGAGACCGAGGCGGTTGCCCACTCACTTTGCAGTTTAGGAGCCTGTGCTGTGAATCAGGAAGTACCAGAATATTTACATCTTCACAGGAGCGCTAGTCCCATTCAGGCTACTGGTACTTTCTTGTTGCTACTTACGGACATCTACATAAAGTTCCTCCATCCCTCTGAATCTTAATACATGTGGTCCTATACTGAGAACTGGGAAGACACGGATTACTAGATACGTCTCGTGGTGTCTCCTTAGTAGCTCTACGTCAACACGCACAGAAGTGCCTCCACCTTGACTCTGAAGTGGCTATCGAAACGTGTGTGCGCGCGCGAGTGTGTATTTGTGTCTCGAATGTGTGCATGTGAATGTTTATAAGAGCAAAAAAATGTGTGGATCACTTTCCCCCCTGTATAGCCAGCCACACACACATATATATTTATATATTTGAACTAAGCATGAGGCTAGACTGAAACACAAGCATTTTAACGATCATCCAAATAAAGAGAACATTTATAAAAAAAAAAAAAAAAAAAAAAATAAAAAAAAAATGTGGTGGTAATAATAATAATAATAATAATAATAATAAGAGCCAAGTTCATCTACAACTTTTTTTTTTTTTTTAGGTAAGGCTTCCTATGTCAATTCCAAAGACTGTGCATGATCCAGGTTTTGTCCGTTAAGAAATTCAGATGCGAGTTTGCTTCTCTGTTCTTTTTATCCTGCAGCTGCTTTGTTTCTTCTTCAACCCTGGGTTAAGCAACGAACACCAGGGGAAGGAAAGGAGTGCCCTTGTTTTGCATGATGTGGTCAGGTTTGTTCACACCTCACATCGTTACCCTGGTCAGCTTGATTACCGCTGCACAGCTTCGGTAGGGCAAAACCAAGCGAAAACTTTTCCACCATAATGTACGAGTAAAGGCATGAAAAGTAAAACCTCTCCAGTTGCGGCACCTTCCTGTTCCACCACACTAACACCGTTTTCCAGGTCTCGGGGGGAAAGAAGGTGCACTCCAGTAACAACACTGAGTGTATTGCGAGAGTCTGTTTCTGGATGGGGTTAAATGTCTTTGTCTTCACCCTCTTGTTTGTCTCTGCATAACTTCTCCCTTGCTCATCTGCTCATGTAAGGCGACTGTTTGGGGACACCAGCGTAGCTGTGGTGTGAGGGACCAGCATACATCATGTTGCCATGGTGATTGGGCTGCATAGGCTGCTGCGGGTAGGCCTGACCTCCCATCATGCCCATTTGCATTTGCATGGGGTACTGGGCAGGCTGGTTCATGTAGTTACTGTGGTACCCGCTGTTCATCATGGGCTGAGGCATGCGGTAGCCTGCTGACATGGCTGCGTTCAGAGGGTTCATGTTCATGGAGTTGTAAGCTGCCGGAGTGGGCATGAGATTGGTCATCATGCCCCGCTGCACTGCCAGGGTTCGAGGGGACCCTTGCATTGAGCTTCGGCCATAGATCTGCTGCTGGTGTGGGGAACCCGCCGGGATTTGCGATGCCTTGGAGCGAATAGAGATGTGGCCTTTCACAGTGGCCATTTGACCCTGAAGGCGCTGGGTATGGGGTGGAGGAGGTAGGCCAATGTTGGCTCCTGGCATGTTGCACTGGATTAGGGGAGTGCCAAGATTCATTGAGCTAGAGCTGAGATTGGGAGGTGGAGTCATGGTGGCCTGAGCCTGAGGCAGAGGAGGATGTGGGGAGGAGGCGAGCTGCGCCAAGCTAGGGTTGGGCAAAGTGGCGCTTGTGGCATAAGAGGTGACAGCAGCTGAATGTGAATAGGACATGGCATGAGGGTCCATGATTGTATTGGTAAGCTGCTGGAGTTTGGCCAAGCTGAAGGTGGCTGAGGGTTGAGCATAGCCGCCTGCACCAAAGTCCTGGCCCATTCTGTCATAAATGCTTCGGCCACTTCCACCGCTTCCTGCACTCTCAGGAATCTCCATGATCATGGGTGTGGAAGCAAAGCTGTTTCCCATACTGCACTGGGAAAGTGCCTGCTGCTGAGGAGGAGGAGGTGGGGGTGCTGAAGGTGCAGGCTGAGGGTTTGGCTGTTGTTGCTGAGGAACCTTCTTTTGCTGCTGCTGCGGTTGGCTCGCACTTGGAGGTCTTTCTATTACACAACTTTGGGGGGACTTGATGCCACAGCTTGGGGTGTTAGCTGAGGGTGGAGGAGGTGGCGGTGGAGGCTGAGGGACACTACTACCACTATTAGAACCAGGGCCACCATTTGGACCAGGACCAGCCTGCTGAATCAAGCTGCAGCTGCCCATAGCAAGTTGAGAGCTCACAGAAGCACTGGAAGACGACATGCCAGGAGTGGACACAAAGGAACAGCTATTGCCTTGTGAGGAAGAGGAGGATGGAGTGGACGATGATGATGCAGATGAGACAGTTGCTACCGTAACAGATATGCTGCTTCCACTGCCACTATTTCCACCACTGCCACCTCCTCCACCCATAGTGGAGTCATAACTACTGGGGTTGTCATAGTTCTCTGTGGTACTCTCAATGCTGCCCAAGTCACTAAAACCACTGTCCACCACCTGTTGAGAATGGTCAGAAACTGATGGCACATCCATCATGGGTGATGTCTCCATGTTCTGCAATGATGGTGCAGAAAGTGAACTAGGATGCTCTGGAGTTATTTGGGTGTAGCCTCCCCCATTTCCACCTGCTGGACCAGACACTCCTGGTCCAGTTTCAAGAGGTCCTGGAGTCATTCCAGGGCTGTTAACTGACCGTACAGATTGACTAGCTAAAGGGGGCATAGGAGGGTTGGCCATGGGACTGCTATGTTGGGAGGCACCACAGTCTTCTACCATGGTGAGAGATTCCTCCTCTCCTTCCCCATGGCTATAGTTCTGCAGGGTTCGACAGGCAGCTAGGGTCTCCTCACAGTCCTGGTAAGCACCGTGTGTTTCAGCTTCCTCATCCTGGGCCTCTCCTTGTGTGAGGGACTGGACAGCTTGGACTGTCTCTAGGTCCAATTCACTGCTGTGGTGGTGGTCATGCGGATGGTGGCTCAACTCGTCCTTGAACTCAGAGTTTACGTGAGTGTGTTCTGTCTCCATCAGCAGGTCAGATTTGCTATCCAATGTCTCCATGTGTGAGGGTTCAGAAGGAATTGCAATGGAAGTCACAGTCTCCACAGCAGCAGCTGCAGCTGCAGATTCCTCCTGTTCCCGTCGCCGCCTTTCATCCTGGGAGTCAACAGAGCGGGTCTTTACCTCCTGGACCTCGTCCTCCTCATCCTCATCTTCTACCTCTTCCTGCTTGTGGATGTACTCCCGAGACCCACTCTCCTGCATGTCTAAAAAACCTTCCCCACTCTGTGGTTCTTCTTTAACGGGGGGTGATCGAGGAGGAGATGACTGTTCCTCCTCCTCATCT
Source organism: Hemibagrus wyckioides (assembly GCF_019097595.1). NCBI lineage: Eukaryota > Metazoa > Chordata > Actinopteri > Siluriformes > Bagridae > Hemibagrus > Hemibagrus wyckioides. Next base: position 2,371,546 of record NC_080731.1, read on the forward strand.
TCTACATCATCATCATCATCCTCAGAGTCCTGGTTTTTTCTCCTCTTGTCAGCATCACTTTTCTCCTCTAGTCGACCATCTCCTTCGTCATCTGCATCATGATCATCGCTTCGCCTGCTTCCTAAGCCTGAGACAGACCCTGTTCTCCTGTTGCCCAAGTTATGATCCTCATCCTCTCTTTCCTCATCCTCCTCTTGGTCCACCATTTCACCATCTCTGCTCTGTGGGACTCGGGAGCTGGAGGCTTGGGACAAGGTGCAAGATGGCGAACGGCTTGGCTTCTCTTCAGACCATGTTTGATCCTCCTCCTCTTCATCTTCCTCTGGCTCAGAGATGGGTGCGGGTTTAGAAACAGGGGGCTCAAGATTTGGTTTTTTAGGTGGCCGACCTCTTTTTTTGGGCTTTGGCTGTTCTCTTGTTTGTTGAGGAAAAATGCCTTCCTCATCAGAATCTTTACGCTTTTCGCAGTCAAGATCAGATGACAGAGGTCTCCTCTTGAAGGTTCGCTCTTCTGACTTTTCTAACTGTAACGGAGACAACTGGCTTCTGTCCCGCTCTTCTTGGGCACCATCATCCTGGGTTTGTTGTGGGTAATAATTCCGACGCTTCCTGCCAGGTTTGCTCTGGATGATTTGTCTGGGAGGGTCCTCTGAGGACTGGCCTGTCAAAGTGGTGTCAGCAACCGGGTTGGTGGGACCACTTCCCGGTTTTCTACCAGGGCTCTTTTTCCAATGCTGTGGCTTACGGCTCTTTCCCTTAGGCCAGCCTTTCTTTTTCTTTAAGGGGACCTGCGGTGTCACAGTAGAGGGCTCCATTCTTTCCGTCATCTCCTTCTCTTCTGGCCTTCTCAGGCTACCGACTGGTTTCAGCACAGGAGTGTTATCTGGGTGAGAAGAAAAATATACTTTTAATCACAAACACACAGTGAAAAAAAGATCAAAATACTCTGAGAAAGCAGGATATCACTAACCATCCTCTTCAGACTCGGAAAGATTGGTTGAACGAATCATTTTAAGGGCTGAGTCCAAGTGTTTGCGAGCAGGTGGGTAACAGCGGAGGCCATGGACAAACGGGGTCTCCTCCTCTAACCGGGGCATGGGTCTCTCAGAGTCTGAGTCTACAAAAGGCTCATTGAGAACTTCGGTCGTCTCTGAAATGGTTTCTGTCACTACACTGCTGTGCGGGTGGCTGCGCTGACGTATGCGCCTTTTTCGTGGGGGCTTCTGGGAAAAAGAGGGAGGAATTTATTCAAAACGCAATTCACATATTTGCCACAGAACAAATGATAATCTCTTGAATGCGTTTCATAAATTTCCTCACATCATTTTACTTTCAGCTTCCGTAATCTGCATTTATTGGGGTAACTTTAAATCAATAAAAGTACAAATAAAGGAAGTAAACAAAAATGTTCATATATTCAATTTTCACCCACCTTGCTTTTGAGCCCTAACGTTGGCTTGGTAAGAACAGGAGGGGAGCGGGCACCCATCTCTTCATTGTAGTCATCATCGTCCTCACTGGTTTCACTTGAGCAGGAACGAGGGACCGGAGACTCACTCAGCCTGGGTGCTGTGGTTAATGACGGCACATCATCTCCTGACTCCTCACTTAGCCTTCGCTTGGGGCCTCCTCTTTTCCGGGCAGGGCGCCCTCTGTTCCGTGGTGTGGGAAGTGCAGAATGCCTTGAAGCCCCGATCAGCCGCTCAGTGCAGTTTGGCTCCTTCTCAGAGGTAAAGAGAGGAGATGGAGACATGGATACTGGTGTCATTTTGTTTGGGGATTGATATTCATCATCGTCGTCCTCTTTGGGCCTGGTTTTCCGGGGTCGTCCTGGACCGGGACGAGGTTGATCCTTGACTTTGCCCCACGGCCAGTTTTTAGGAGGCCGTCCACGACCCCGGCGCTCCCCATTGGCTTGAAGAGGTGTGGATTCAGGGCTCGGGAGATTGTTGCGTATAGGGGACGTGGGTGGGGAGCTTTGATTCTTGGGGAATGTTGGGAAGCACTTTTTTTCTTCATTGTCCTCCTTGTCTATTCTATTCCATGGCAGCGGGGAACTTTTGCGATTTGATTTCAACTGTAGTACAAAAGAAACAAAACCGTTATTTAAGTCAGCTCAATAAATGTTACAATTGATCTGAAACACTTAAAAAGAACATAGTTGTTACTCACATCTTTGTTATTTTCTTTCTCCCCATCTTCTTCTTCATCCTCATCGTCATCTTCATCCCCCTCTTCGTCAGACACGACTGGGTTGGCGACGATGACTGGTGTCCATCGTAGGCAGTCTGGGTCAACTTCCAGAAGCCGAGGTCGGGCATGGAGACGGGCCATGTGAGCCGATACCAGCTTTTCTCTACGAACCAGAACCAGACTAGACAGACAAGATAAAGGGAGGGAGTTAGAGTAGCCACATACACTATATTGCCAAAAGTATTCGCTCACCTGCCTTGACTCGCATATGAACTTAAGTGACATCCCATTCCTAATCCATAGGGTTAAATATGACGTCGGTCCACCCTTTGCAGCTATAACAGCTTCAACTCTTCTGGGAAGGCTGTCCACAAGGTTTAGGAGTGTGTTTATGGGAATTTTTGACCATTCTTCCAGAAGCGCATTTGTGAGGTCACACACTGATGTTGGACGAGAAGGCCTGGCTCTCAGTCTCCGCTCTAATTCATCCCAAAGGTGTTCTGTCGGGTTGAGGTCAGGACTCTGTGCAGGCCAGTCAAGTTCATCCACACCAGACTCTGTCATCCATGTCTTTATGGACCTTGCTTTGTGCACTGGTGCACAGTCATGTTGGAAGAGGAAGGGGCCAGCTCCAAACTGTTCCCACAAAGTTGGGAGCATGGAATTGTCCAAAATGTCTTGGTATGCTGAAGCATTCAGAGTTCCTTTCACTGGAACTAAGGGGCCAAGCCCAGCTCCTGAAAACAACCCCACACCATAATAATCCCCCCTCCACCAAACTTTACACTTGGCACAATGCAGTCAGACAAGTACCGTTCTCCTGGCAACCGCCAAACCCAGACTCGTCCATCAGATTGCCAGATGGAGAAGCGCGATTCGTCACTCCAGAGAACGCGTCTCCACTGCTCTAGAGTCCAGTGGCGGCGTGCTTTACACCACTGCATCCGACGCTTTGCATTGCACTTGGTGATGTATGGCTTGGATGCAGCTGCTCGGCCATGGAAACCCATTCCATGAAGCTCTCTGCGCACTGTTCTTGAGCTAATCTGAAGGCCACATGAAGTTTGGAGGTCTGTAGCGATTGACTCTGCAGAAAGTTGGCGAACTCTTCGCACTATGCGCCTCAGCATCCGCTGACCCCGCTCCGTCAGTTTACGTGGCCTACCACTTCGTGGCTGAGTTGCTGTCGTTCCCAAACACTTCCACGTTCTTATAATACAGCTGACAGTTGACTGTGGAATATTTAGGAGCGAGGAAATTTCACGACTGGATTTGTTGTACAGGTGGCATCCTATCACAGTTCCACGCTGGAATTCACTGAGCTCCTGAGCGCGACCCATTCTTTCACAAATGTTTGTAAAAACAGTCTGCATGCCTAGGTGCTTGATTTTATACACCTGTGGCCATGGAAGTGATTGGAACACCTGATTCTGATTATTTGGAAGGGTGAGAGAATACTTTTGGCAATATAGTGCATTTCAAGTTCTTTGCTAATGTAACCAATATGTACTAATTAACAAGGTGCAGCAAGTTCTATTCTTCTGTGTTTTCTTCTACTCTTCCTAAAAGTATTAAGAAATTGAGTTTCCTTCCACAAAAGCAATTGATAAACATGTGTGTTTCTCTCTCACCGGTCCACTCTTTGCTCCAGCATGTTTAGATTCTGCAGCGTGGCTGTGATGTCCTGAGGGCAGATGCCGGTGATCTTGCTGAGGCGGCGAATGGTGAGCTTTCTGTCTCGCACCTCATGCAGACACTCAAGCACAACGCTCCGCCAGTAAGCCATGTAGGAGAGGCGGCCCAGATCAGATAGAGGCTTCTCTGGAGAACCGGGTTGGCCTTCCCGCTTCGACAACAGGTAGCCTACGCACACACAGACACACAGTTATTCTCAGGTAGAGGACTGGAGGGAGTCATGAGGGGACAGTGGGATGGAAAAAAGAAAAAAAGGGAGAGAAAAGCAAAAAAGATGGACAAAGTGACATGAGGATGATTGGAACAACTGGACAGATGAGACTGAAGGAAAAGTATATTGGGTTGATGAATGGATTAGATGGACGGCTATGAGAATGACAGGAAGAACACTACATGGATGGATAGATGGATGATGGGTCGACTGAGCTAGAACCCTGAAAAGGAAGACTGGAGGAATGGATAGATACATAAGAATGATGGGAAAGCATACTGGAGGGATTGAAAGGAAGTAGGATAGATTGTGTGAAAACAGAGCTGTGCTAATAAAGTAAGGTTATTTAGAAAGCAAGCCACATGCTAGTTTCATTTCATCCATCCAACACAAACAAAACATCAAACTTCTTTCACTCCTGCACGTGGACACGTTCAGTAAAACATGAGACGTACTGAAGTCGATGAGGAAGCGTCCATAGCCCTTGCGCTGGTACTGTGGAAGAATCATGATGCAGGACACGTTGTACTTTTGTTGGCAATGTTTCTCCTGTGAAGAATAAAAGGGGGGGGGGGTAAATAACAGAAACCAGACTTCATAAATACCAAAATCACACTTTCCTTTAAATCCTAAGCAGAAATTTTTCAAAGAATTTCCAAACAGAAAATCAAATCTCCAGCAGAGGTCTGAGCTCACCTTGGAGAAGTATCCGACCAGATGACACCCTTTGGAGTCGTTCTGCGTGAGTACGTAAAAAAGGAACGGTTCTACATCATAATACAGAGTCTTGTGGTCCAGAAAGAGCTTGGCTAGTAGACAGAGGTTCTGACAATATATTGTGCTGACATTCCCATCGACCTGAACAAAAACAGATTTAAAAAAAAAAAAATTGTATTTCAGTTTATCATCTCCTTTGCATTTTACACCCACATAAGGACTACAAGGATTAAAATATTTCTTCTTTTTAACAGAATTTTGAAGTGACATTGTTGTCCCTGGTCTCCTGGTGCTGAAGGAAACTGTCCAGGATAAAGACTATTACACAGTGAAAGGAACTCTTAATGCTTCAGCTTCATACCAAGACATTTTGGACAATTTCATGCTCTTTGTGGGAACAGTTTGGGGATGACCCCTTCCTGTTCCAACATGACTGCACACCAGTGACCAAAGCAAGGTCCATAAAGACATGGATGAGTGAGTTTGGTGTGGAGGAACTTGACTGGCCTGCACAGAGTCCTGACCTCAACCCCACAGAACACTTTTAGGATGAATTAAAGCGGAGACTGCGAGCCAGACCTTCTCGTCCAACATCAGTGCCTGACCTCACAAATGTGCTGCTAGAGGAATGGTCAAAAATTCCAAGAGTTGAAGCCGTTCTAGCTGCAAAGGGGTGGGACAACTTCATATTACATTCATGTACATGGAAAGGCAGACGTCCCAGTTTTGGTCTGGCTCGCAGTCTCCTCACTAAAAACACCTGAATTTAATGATTTGAAGGGGTGTCCCAAAACCTTTGGCAATATAGTGTATCTATGGGTCATTTCAATAGATTTTTTTTTTACACTTCAGTTCTAAAAATTATGATGTAAATGTTTCAGCATGTTAGTAGTAGATATAAATTTTCTAGAAACAATAACAAATGAGTGGATGCTAGAAATAATTAATGAATTAAATCAATTCCAGCTGCTTAAACTGATAAAGCGTGAGATTTAAACACTAGAAAACAATGTTATTTATCTTCGTCTGTTTCCTGGTTATATTTTGTGATTCTGTTCATCGCCCTGCATGTGTTATATAGCCCATGATAGCAGTCGTTTATTATTTGTGCCGTTGTGTATTTGCATGGTGAAGAAGCAGTTAAACCACTGCTTCGAGAACAGGGAGGGATCTACCGAGGAGGGAAAACAAAAACTAAAAAAAAAAAAAAAAACCCACACAATACAGCCAGACCTGTTAATGCTGCCGAGTCAGTAGCTGAAACCTGAGCCTCTTCAAAGCAGCCTGACAGGCGCTCACAAACCTGTGTGTGTTTTAATGAGTATCCACATTCAGACAGATGGCTACCAGTAAAAGGAGGCACCAAGTTTTAAAAATAAACAATACTAACAGCAGGCCCCAGCTACCAGATTAGTTTTTTAACATCATGAATAAGGCATATCCATTGGGAGAGCCATTTATTTTTCCCCGAGATGAAGACAGAGCTGCTTCTGTATCCCTCAGTCTCATAGTGATAATTATAGAGGAAGCTTTTAACCACGCTTTATTTATAAAGAAAAAAAAAAAAAAAAATCCCTAAACTGCTCTTGCTCCACTCTCTGTGATGTGTCATTACAGCAGCTCTAAGGAACAGGATATGGGCGTAGGCCGCAGACGGGTGCTATGTGCTTGTGTGTGTGTGTGTGTGTGTGTGTGTGTGTGTGCGCGCGCGTGTGTGTTCTCCTCCCAGCCACAAACCACACACACAGGTCTCGAAGCCTCACCTCGAACACGGAGACTTCGTCCTTCCTGTAGATCTCGTTGGCAGGCGGGTGAAACCACGTGCACTTGCGCATGTGCTGGTACAGGATGCTGCGGCTCTTCATGTAGCGCAGGCAAAACTCGCACAGGTACAGCTTAGGAAGTCTGGGAGGGAACACACACACACACACACACACAATTACTAGAAGTAGAACACTCGAAAACAGAAAATGTTCTTTGAAAACTTCCAAAAGCAGTACACTGCAGGAAAAAAAAGTACATCAAGCTAATCAAACTAAATATGATTTTGTTACCATAATGCTCGTCTCAGCTAATTTCGGCTAACAAACTTGCTCTCTGGATTATATATTTATCTACTTATTTGATTTGACTTATTTGATTATTCATAGTAACAAAAAAAAAAAAAAAAACAAACAAAAAAAACATTCACAAGCACCGCATACCCGGTGTTTGTCGTTCCTGCAACCTGATTGGTCCAGAGAAAACAAATCCAATAACAAATTCAATAATCTGATGATGTTTGGACATTACCTGCTGTACTCCTGAGGATACGGTGATGAGTACCACGTCTGGATCTCGTACTTCCCGAACTCGATGACTGAAGGACAGCGCATCTGTGGGTCCGGAGGCCCCGTCACCCCGACTTTCTGCAGAGGTGGAGAAATGAGAGGAAACAATATTAGGGTTAAAAAAAAGGGGGGGGTTAGAAACACACACACACCTCAGATAAACCCTCAAACTTATAGTATTAATAGTGCTGCTGTATAACCAGTAGTTGTTGCAGTAGTAACACTGGAAGTATCATTAGTAGTAATAGAACAAATTACAGTAGTACTAGAGTAAAACTAGTATTAATACCAGTAAGAACAGTAGAATTAATAGAATTTGTAGTAGCATTAAAAACACTAGATGTAGCAGCAGCAGCATTATCAGGAGTAATTGTATTAATAGTAGAAACAATAATAAGTAGTATTAATAGCAGCATTAATAGAAGTATTAAAAGCATTAATGGTAAAAGTAAGAAAAACTAGTAGTATACACCAACAAGGCATAACATTATGCCCACCTGCCTAATATTGTCTTGCTCCCCCTTTTGCTGTCTAAACAGCCCTGACCCATCCTGTGTATTCTGACCCCTTTCTATCAGAACCAGCATTAACTTCTTCAGCAGTTTGATCAACAGTAGCTCGTCTGTTGGATCGGATCACACGGGTCAGCCTTCACTCCCCACGTGCATCAATGAGCCTTGACCGCCCATGACCCTGTCAACGGTTCACCACTGTTCCTTCCTTGGACCACTTTTGATAGATACTGACCACTGCAGACCGGGAACACCCCACAAGAGCTGCAGTTTTGGAGATGCTCTGATCCAGTGGTCTAGCCATCACAATTTAGACATTGCTTTATCTCAATCTGAAGTGATGCAGCAGAGCTTTAGTCCTTTAACTGCTCTTTCAGCTGCTAACCCGTATAACCCTGTTCAAACAGATCCACTTTACATTTCAACATAAACGTATGTAACATGTTTCAGTACGAAAAACTGTAAAATTTGTTTGTTTGTTTTTTTTAGCTGAAACGTCCCTTTAAGTAGAAACTCGTCACGGCTAAAAAAGAGCAGCAGCCATGTTGTAAATATCACTTACGCAGAGTTCTATTGTCTGACTGGTGTACAGCGATCCTGTCTGCCAACTGCTATTGAAATGAAGCTTTTCAAAAGACGTGCGTGTGTGTGTTTGTGTGTGTGCACGTTTTTCTCCATGGAAGACTTGTAGCCTCAGGCAAATTCACAGGCTGCTACAGCACTGAGCCTTCAAACACCATAAAAACTCAGTTTTGCATAATGTGAACCTCGTCTAAAAACACAAAAAATCTGATTCCAGGGGCGGGTCTGCGTACAATCTTATGACATCATAAAAATGTCCTCATCTCCTTGTATACCTGTAGTGCCAGCTCCTGGATGTGTCTGAAAAGTTCCACATCCTTCTCTGTCAGGTTCTCGTGTCCTGGTAGCTTCTCCTCATCCTCCTTCCAGTCATCACAATCTTGATTGTCTGTGGGTAACACACACACACGATCAGGTGGCTGTAAATTATAAACACATGTTCCAAAAATTTTTTTTATTACAGAAAGATATTTATCCATTTCTAGTTACATTTAACGATGCATAATGTCCGATGCAAAAAGTTCCCATAGTTCCTGTTCTGTTATGGTACAGAAACTAAAAGCAAAGGAATTTCCTCCTCATGCCCCTCTTATTTCTCTCTCTCCAAGTTAATAAGACAGAAATAAAATGTAGTTTATCTCGTAGCCGAAGACGCATGTCCTGAAGACGGCCCACTTCGATAAATGAAGAAGAAACGTCTGCTTACAGAAAATGTCACGTGAGCTGTTACTATAGAAACGTAAAGTATTAGAATTAATATAATTCTATATTTAATAGAGTCCGACCTTGCTGTGGTGTAACTGTATGTAATTATATAAGACTGAAACGTCTGCTTCGTGGTTCTGTATTTAATATCGCGGTGTTGGTGATGGAGGTGCTCACCCCCTGTGCGCTGGTGTGTGTCTGATTTCCGGCCGCTTTTCTTACGGATGCGGTGTTGCTGTGCGTAGTCGAGCGACTCGGCGCGAGATTTGCGGCCGTCCGGCGACGGAGTGAAGAACTTGCTCAGGGCGTCGATCAACCCTTTGGTCTTCCTGTTGAAGCGTGGCGCGCCCTGAGACTCGTCGTCTTCCTCCCGCCGCGAGAACAGCAGCTGATCATCACCCGGATAACCATCACCAAGGTAACCGTCACACGACGAACTCGAGGACGAGTGAGGGGAGGCGGAGCCTCGCGAATGACTAGCTCCGGCTCCTCGCCGCCGTCGGCCACGCCCACTCCCTCGAAGCTTCTTAAAGGGTCGTCCCGGCCTACAGGCACAAACAACTTTGATTTAATGAATATTTTAGGATCGTTTGCGATAACATTAATAATATTTACATGCATTCAGGTCGCTATTAATGTTTCCTAGGGAATGTTCTTCTGAAAAAGATTTATAATGCATAATGATTTATTTCAACATAATAATTTAAATTGGTAGAAATTAAAGCTCTGGTTTTCTCACATATGATAAAAAAAAAACGTGTGGAGAAATAAAGGATATTTATTTAGGGATTTAAAGCAGATTTAAAATCAACAACACTACAAGAAGCTGAGGAGCTGAAAAGTGGTGATAAGTGGGACAGATGAGTAAACACGGCAAGAGAGTGAGACGTGACGTTACCTGCCCTTCTGTCGACTCAGGGGGGCGTTATACCGCCGCTTGATTTGTGCTGCTTTTTCGTGTAAGACGTTTCGTCCCTTTTTCCTCGGCCTGCATATCTGACAGATCCACATACCTGAGGAGGAAAAAAAGAAGAGTTAAACGTGATTGTGGACGTGACAAAACACGAATGTGAGAGTGCACAACAAGAAAAAAGGTAGAAATATGTGTTAGTATGTGAGAGAGAGGGAGAGAAAGAGAGAGACAGGTGTGTGAGTGAGAGAGAGAGAGAGGGGTGTGAGGGAGGTGTGTGTAAGTGAGAGAGAGGGGGAGAGAGAGAGAGAGGTGTGTGTGTGTGAGAGAGACAGAGAGAGAGTGAGAGGTGTGTGTGTAAGTGAGAGAGAGAGAGAGAGAGAGAGAGAGAGAGAGAGTGAGAGAGAGGGAGGTGTGTGTGTAAGTGAGAGGGAGAGAGAGAGAGAGAGAGAGAGAGAGAGGTGTGTGTAAGTGAGAGGGAGAGAGAGAGAGGTGTGTGTAAGAGAGAGAGAGTGTGTGTGAGAGGTGTGTGTAAGTGAGAGAGAGAGTGTGTGAGAGGTGTGTGTAAGTGAGAGAGAGAGTGTGTGAGAGAGGTGTGTGTAAGTGAGAGAGAGAGAGTGTGTGAGAGGTGTGTGTAAGTGAGAGAGAGGTGTGTGTAAGTGAGAGAGAGAGTGTGTGAGAGGTGTGTGTAAGTGAGAGAGAGAGAGAGAGTGTGTGTGTGAGAGGTGTGTGTAAGTGAGAGAGAGAGAGAGAGTGTGTGTGAGAGGTGTGTGTAAGAGAGAGAGAGAGAGTGTGTGAGAGGTGTGTGTAAGTGAGAGAGAGAGAGAGAGTGTGTGTGAGAGGTGTGTGTAAGTGAGAGAGAGAGAGAGAGTGTGTGAGAGGTGTGTGTGTGTGAGAGAGAGAGAGAGAGAGAGAGAGAGAGAGAGAGGGAGGTGTGTGTGTAAGTGAGAGGGAGAGAGAGAGAGGTGTGTGTAAGGGAGAGAGAGAGTGTGTGAGAGGTGTGTGTAAGTGAGAGAGAGAGTGTGTGAGAGAGGTGTGTGTAAGTGAGAGAGAGAGAGAGAGTGTGTGTGTGAGAGGTGTGTGTAAGTGAGAGAGAGAGAGTGTGTGAGAGGTGTGTGTAAGTGAGAGAGAGAGAGAGAGTGTGTGTGTGTGAGAGGTGTGTGTAAGAGAGAGAGAGTGTGTGTGAGAGGTGCGTGTGTAAGTGAGAGAGAGAGAGAGAGAGAGTGTGTGAGAGGTGCGTGTGTAAGTGAGAGAGAGAGAGAGAGAGTGTGTGAGAGGTGCGTGTGTAAGTGAGAGAGAGAGAGAGAGAGAGTGTGTGAGAGGTGTGTGTAAGTGAGAGAGAGAGAGTGTGTGAGAGGTGTGTGTAAGTGAGAGAGAGAGAGAGAGTGTGTGTGTGAGAGGTGTGTGTAAGAGAGAGAGAGTGTGTGAGAGGTGCGTGTGTAAGTGAGAGAGAGAGTGTGTGTGAGAGGTGCGTGTGTAAGAGAGAGAGAGTGTGTGAGAGGTGTGTGTAAGTGAGAGAGAGAGAGAGTGTGTGAGAGGTGCGTGTGTAAGTGAGAGAGAGAGAGTGTGTGTGAGAGGTGCGTGTGTAAGTGAGAGTGTGTGTGAGAGGTGTGTGTAAGTGAGAGAGAGAGTGTGTGTGAGGTGTGTGTAAGAGAGAGAGAGAGAGTGTGTGTGAGAGGTGTGTGTAAGTGAGAGAGAGAGAGTGTGTGAGAGGTGTGTGTAAGTGAGAGAGTGTGTGTGTGAGAGAGAGGTGTGTGTGTAAGAGAGAGAGAGAGAGAGTGTAAGTGAGAGAGAGAGTGTGTGAGGTGTGTGTAAGTGAGAGAGAGAGAGAGAGAGTGTGTGAGAGGTGTGTGTAAGAGAGAGAGAGTGTGTGTGTGAGAGGTGTGTGTAAGTGAGAGAGAGAGTGTGTGAGAGGTGTGTGTAAGTGAGAGAGAGAGAGTGTGTGTGTGAGAGGTGTGTGTAAGAGAGAGAGAGTGTGTGTAAGAGAGAGAGAGTGTGTGTAAGAGAGAGAGAGTGTGTGAGAGGTGTGTGTAAGAGAGAGAGAGTGTGTGAGAGGTGTGTGTAAGAGAGAGAGAGAGTGTGTGTGAGAGGTGTGTGTAAGAGAGAGAGAGAGTGTGTGTGAGAGGTGTGTGTAAGTGAGAGAGAGAGTGAGAGAGAGAGAGAGAGAGACAGGTGTGTGTGTAAGAGAGAGAGAGTGAGAGAGAGAGAGAGACACAGGTGTGTGTGTGAGTGAGAGAGTGTGAGAGAGGTGTGTGTAAGTGAGAGAGAGAGTGAGAGAGAGAGAGAGAGACAGGTGTGTGTGTAAGTGAGAGAGAGAGAGAGTGAGAGAGAGAGAGAGAGAGAGAGAGAGAGAGAGAGGGAGAGACAGGTGTGTGTGACAGAGAGAGACAGGTGTGTGTGTGACAGAGAGAGACAGGTGTGTGTGTGAGAGGGAGAGACAGGTGTGTGTGTGAGAGGGAGAGACAGGTGTGTGTGTGTGAGAGGGAGAGACAGGTGTGTGTGTGTGAGAGGGAGAGACAGGTGTGTGTGTGTGAGAGGGAGAGACAGGTGTGTGTGTGTGAGAGGGAGAGACAGGTGTGTGTGTGAGAGGGAGAGACAGGTGTGTGTGTGAGAGGGAGAGACAGGTGTGTGTGTGAGAGGGAGAGACAGGTGTGTGTGTGAGAGGGAGAGACAGGTGTGTGTGTGACAGAGAGAGAGAGGATACCTTTTGGCATTCGTGTCAGTGGGGGGTCACAACACTCCATGTGGAAACCTCGATCACAGGAGTCACACAGCAACAGATTTTCCTGTACACACACACACACACACACACACACACACACACACACACACACACACACACACACACACACACACACACACACTTCACTTTCCATTTCCACCTTCTGTATTTTCCATCCAGCTATAAATACATTACAATAAAAAACTACTAGTAGAGAAGATAAACTTTCTGTGCTGATGACAAAAATGAGCAACTCTCAGCGCACACACACACACACACACACACACACACACACACACACACACACACCACCTCCGGCCTGACACTCAGTAGCTAAAATGACACATGAAATGAGCAAAAAGGGGGCGGAGCTTCCAGGCTATCTGTTATACAGTTGCTAAGCGTTAAGGTTGCCAGATCTGCGTCACTGTTAAAGCAGTGCTTCTATGAATCAGTAAGTAAATCGAAAGGTACCGCATTTTTGCCCTGGTCCTGACAGCTGCTGCAGGTTTTACATTCGATACACTGCCACCACAGAGCTTTAACTCGGGCGGTCAACTCCGGGGAGAACTTCAGACAGGACGGATGACCTGAGCAGGAGAAAAGCCACAAACAGTCAAAACACAACAGACTAAAATCAGTCTGGAAGTCCACGACGCTCATCACTGATAAGTTGTTGATCAATTACCGACTACAGCATCTCTGCCAATAGTGTGACACGTTATCGTTTCTATAGTAACAGCTCAGTGACAGGGACCTATACGGAGGATGCTCCACATAAACAGGCCATAATATAAAGTATAAGGGTTGACGTAGAAGTTTTCAGTAAGGAAATGAAAGAAGTCTCCAGTGTCAGAGCTCTGAAGCAGTCTAAGTTTTAAGGCTCGAGCAGGAACAGGTAACTATAAACGGATAAAAAGTACCACGTGTCGTTCTTTAATGGATAAACACTGTTCTGCATATAAGAAAAATAAAAACACAAAACACTTCATGATGTGCTTAACAGAAAATAATCAGCTCTGTGGTGGAGGCAGAGACTTGGATCAGTGAGATGAAGTTATTTTCCGATAACAGCGCGACGTGGAGCTTTTTATTCCCGGCGACGTGCAAAGATTTTCCATTTAACTCACCGCTGTTTCCACAGTCGGCGCAGGAGATGAGCTCCTCCGGCTCTTTGACCCGATTCTGCTCCTTGGTCCCCAAACAGAAGCTGCAGATGGGGATGGGCTCGGCCACGGGCTGTGTGAGAGAGAGAGACAGAGAGAGGGAGAGAGAGAGAGAGACAGTCAGTGATTAGCTGTTGGATATGAACACACAGCAGTGAGTCAGTTCAGGTGTAAAGTGGAGTTAGTCTCTGCTCTGATGGATTAAAGTGGATTAATGAGTGTGTTAATCAGCTCCAGGACATGAACTGCTGGTACTCCGTTGTCTTTCCTCAAAGATTACACAACGAGATGCTCTTGAAATTGTGTTTATTAATTATGATCATCACAATTTACATTAAATGGTATTTTGATTAGCTTTATATCATTGTTTGAAGCAACTGCATGCCATATTTTATATAAAAATTTTAAAAAAGCAGAAAACATTCTTCTTGCTCTGATTTTTTAAAATAAAAATAAAAAGGAAAATGTCCATTTTATAAATAATGTTATACTAAAAATAAAATTAATTTATGAATCTAGACTAAGTGCATGCAGAAGGGGACGACCTCTCTCTTATCCAGTGTGTTTATGAGTATTTTAAACCCTGCGCTGGAAACTGTATTAATCTGCACCATGTCTTTTACAATGAAATGTGTAGCCAGTTCTCACATGGCTTGTTGCTTTTTTCCACTCTAAAACACTGGTGCTATTTCACTCTGTGGCTGAGTTTTAAATGATTGAATTAATTCATGGTGTTGCCTGATGGTGCAGAAACACACACTAACACACCGCTCCACATCGCTAGTGAATTCAAAATAATTCCACACCACACACCACACATTTCTTTTCGTTTCTAATTCTTGATTCTTCTCAGCAACACTGCAAACTATCTGATGTTTCTTTCAGTGCACATGCTCGTGAAATTAACATGAGATAGACATGCGCATGTGGATAATCAGGGCGTTGATAAGGACACGCCTACAGACTATTAGGCCAATTAAAAGTCTTTATTCGCCCCTCACAACATAACATGTGATAAACACCCCTTAAGCACGCAGAATAATAGAAGTAGATTTTTTTGTAATCCCAGGTTTGAGCGATTATGTAATCGTGGCATCTGTAATCATAATCGCGATTAGAAAATCGATTAATCGATTAAAACTTCACTCCTTCTAGAGGAAAATCATCTGCAGTAAAATCTACATATAAGAGCATAAGAGTCTCATTCTGAAAGACTACTGATTCAATTCCATGCTAAGATATGTGATTCATGACTAATATGACTCAGTTCAGGGGGAGGTCAAGAGGGCAAAAGAGCTGCACTGGGTAGTTTCTAGACCTTCAATCTGGACCGGTTCTGATACGGTCCAGCTCAGTAACAGGTCAGAGGAACTGCAGAGCAAGATGATCAACTTATTTACATTGTCCGTGATCGACTTTATGCCACGCCTCTGTCCTGAACTTGATATACACTACATTTCCAAAAGTTTTGGGACGTCTGCCTTTACATGCACATGAATGTAATATGGAGTTGTCCCACCCTTTGCAGCTATAACAGCTTCAACTCTTCTGGTCAGGCTTTCCACAAGGTTTAGGAGTGTGTTTATGGGAATTTTTGACCATTCCTCTAGAAGAGCATTTGTGAGGTCAGGCACTGATGTTGGACGAGAAGGTCTGGCTCACAGTCTCCACTCTAATTCATCCCAAAGGTGTTCTATGGGGTTGAGGTCAGGACTCTGTGCAGGCCAGTCAAGTTCCTCCACACCAAACTCACTCATCCATGTCTTTATGGACCTTGCTTTGGTCACTGGTGTGCAGTCATGTTGGAACAGGAAGGGGTCATCCCCAAACTGTTCCCACAAAGAGCATGAAATTGTCCAAAATGTCTTGGTATGAAGCTGAAGCATTAAGAGTTCCTTTCACTGGAACCCCTGAAAAACAACCAATGATTTGGAGGGGTGTCCCAAAACTTTTGGCAACCTAGTGTACATTTACTTTAAGTAGAACTTAGCGTCTCATCTCCAGCAGCCACGTGACACCAGAACAAACCCGAACGCACAAAACCAAACACGTCCCGGATAATCGAGTGAAGCGTTTATTTATAGCTTCAGCAGGAGACGCTGCGTTTCGATGGGAAACAAGATGAGATGCTTTAATGTATTAATGGCTCAATATTTGTCCATCTGCACCGTTCAGATTGGACACACGTGCACATACAGGCACACACACCTTCTTTTAAAGTCAATCGCAAAGGTCCACCTTAAGGATGTCAATCTGTATAACTAAAGGTTTAAGTTAAAAAATTAATGAAGAAAAAGAAACAAGGAAGGAAAATTAAAACAGGAAATAAAAGATTTTTTTTTTTTTTAAATATGAAGCAGGACAGAGACATGTCTACAGCATTAAAGCGCTTTAGAAAGTAGTAGCGGGTGTCTACTGCAGTGTGTGTGTGTGTGTGGGGTAACTAACACAAGCTGCATGTGGTGAAGACAGTGTGCTATTTTTAGTTCGCTGCAACAGGAAGTGGTGTGTGTGTGTGTGCGCTGTAGCGTGCAGCAGCCAATCAGAGCATCTCTCTGGGCCGTATCCAGCGTCAGACTCTGTTCTTCCTCACAGCACTGATATTTTATCGCAGTGATGAGCTCATCATTCGAGAGGAAACCTCACCTGTCACCTGCTCTCCTCACTGGGGTTCAATAAACACAGGATAGCCGAGTGTGTGTGTGTGTGTGTGAGAGAGAGAAACTGAAATAATCTGCATTTATGACTGAACTTCAATCTGCGTCTAAATAAGGAATAAAACACTCCATAAACCTGATGATTGCTCTAACAGCACATCCTGAAGTGTTGGATTTTGTAATTTGTTTTATTCTAAGCAGCATCTCTCTCAGTGAAGGGGGTGTGGCCTAAAATCACCTAATTTGCATAAATGCAAATTGAAGCATGTTCAAGCCATTAGTTATTAATACACAC
>NC_080731.1:2390740-2393240 GCF_019097595.1 Hemibagrus wyckioides
GTGTTTATCCATTTTTTTGTGTACAGTGTGGTTCTGCAGATAGGGCAAACACACACACACACACACCCTACTGTACATTTACACGTTACATGGGGGATATTGGCTGCTGGTAAGCTTTCCATGAAGACAAGATTTTAAATGGAACAAAAATTTATCATATTGAACCTGAACCAAACTGAATCATTTCAGCGCTGAACTGAATCAAATACCAGGGACCAAGTGAATCATGTCAAATAACATCTGAGCTGAAAGGAATCATATTTGACCCAGAGTCAAATCACATCACTGCTGAACCCAATCATATTGGACTTGAATCGAATCATTTCAGAATCAAATCCTATCAAATATCATCAGTCACCAAGTGAATCATACTGGGTCTGAATTGAGCCACATCAGCGCTGAACCAAATCATACTGGACCTGAATCATTTTGGACCACATCACTGCTGAACTGAAACATAGTGAACTTGAATCAAGTCATATCGGTGCAGACCTGTACCGAATCATTCCGTCTGTAACTGAATAGTTTATGTATCACGTTAAATAAAAATGTGTACTGTATCACATGATCCTATCAAATCATATAATATCAGTGACCAAGCGAATCATACTGAACTTGAATCGAGTCATATCAATGCAGATATGCACTGAATCATTCCGTTTGTACCTGAATAGTTCATGTATCATAGGTTATATATAAATATGTGCACTGTATCATGTGATCCTATCAAATAATATTAGTAACCAAATGAATCAAACTGGGTCTGAACTGAGTCATATCAGGGCAGATAAGCACTGAATCAAATCCTATCAAATATTAGTGACCAAATGAATCAAACTGGGTCTGAATTGAGTTATATCAGCGCTGAAACAAATTATACTAGACCTGAATCATATGAAATATCTGAGCTGAACTGAATCATACTGAACTTGAATTGAGTCATATCAGTGCAGATTAGGGATGCAACAATACAGTTAACCCACAGTTCAATACGTACCGCGGTTTTTACCCACAGTTTTCGGTTCGGTTGGCTTGGCAAATTAAAGGTTTTTTTCCATTATTCTTTGTTTAGGTGACAGGAACAGTAAGTATGTTAAGAAGAAAAAAACTGGTTTTAGTTGCAATTCTCTTTATTTTACTGAAATGCAAAAATCAACTAACACAATGAAAGTGTACTGAAAATAGAGAGATATAAAAATTAGCGCTTGTATGACTATTACAGGAGACGGGTTTGGACCTGAATCATCTCAGATAATATCTGAGTGGTTTCATATTGAACTGTTTTGTAACTGAATAGTTTATGTATCATATGTTTGGTAAAATGTGTACTGTATCATGTGAACCTGTACAGTGTAGTGTCCACTTTCCAGCTTTTACGCAGAGCGGACACTTTCAGAATCTTAGTAGCGCAAAAACCGTTATAGAAAGCAGCAGGTTCACGGTGTGATGAAAGCGACAGGTTCCTCCGTGTTTAAGACCTCGGGGCAGTGATGGGTTTCTGTGGAACTGATTTGCATGTCAGAGCTCACCTAATGTGATCCCCCCCCCCCGAGTCAATAGAAAATGAAAACAAGATACAAACGGAGGTGAGCCGAGTCGCGTGCAGGTGAAGGGAACGGAACGGCTGCTTAAGCATGGACTCCAAACCATGAGGGCCAAGTGTTACGACCGAAACTAAAAGATAAACACAAGCCTTATCGCTTCAAAGCATGGGAACCTGGACATCCCATAATAACCACTTCACATGTCTACGTCAACACAGCAACTGATAACTGGCTATAACACGTCTTAATCTCATCAATAACAGATACAGAATCAAACTTGACACGATCCCATAGATTTCTCCTACAGCACAGTCCATTTCAGGCTGCTTTAAAAAAAATAAAAATAAAATACAAACACTACACACTGTACAGTCATGCAGTTTACACAGTTTCCCTACAGCACCTTTAAAACTCACTTGATTTCTTATTAATTATTAATAACTAATCACCCTACACGCTTCAGACTGGACCTTTAATCAGATTTAAACTGTCCACCAGGAAGGGAAACTTCACTGCAAGTGAAGCACAAGAGAAAATGAAACTAAAAACCTGTGTGTGTGTGTGTGTGTGTAAGAGAGAAGATTAAAGGTGTGTGTGTGTGTGTGTGTGTGTGTGTGTGGGAGCTGAACAAATCACCACGTCCTCCTCTGCTTTTCTCGGGCGGTTTAGGCGACGCCGCCGTTTCCATCCAGAAAACAACAAGAAACTTCCCTTTTATTCAGCAGATAGTTTTTCAGGTTTAAAAGTGTGTAAAAGATTTAAAACTGATCTGAAACGTTATGATAGCAATAGGTCAATAATCTCCAAGAAGGTATATCGGCTATAATTCCCAAATCATGCCTGGGTTAAATTCCTTTACTTACACCGCATCATAATGATTGTAACATGACCATCCACTAAAAAACTGCTACCTTTCACAATCTAAAGCCTAGAACACAACACGCTTATAGGAAGAG
>NC_080731.1:2398240-2458240 GCF_019097595.1 Hemibagrus wyckioides
CCTACACGCCTGCAGATCCCCCTACATCCCCCTACACGCCTGCAGATCCCCCTACATCCCCCTACACGCCTGCAGATCCCCCTACATCCCCCTACACGCCTGCAGATCCCCCTACATCCCCCTACACGCCTGCAGATCCCCCTACATCCCCCTACACGCCTGCAGATCCCCCTACATCCCCCTACACGCCTGCAGATCCCCCTACATCCCCCTACACGCCTGCAGATCCCCCTACATCCCCCTACACGCCTGCAGATCCCCCTACATCCCCCTACACCCCTGCAGATCCCCCTACATCCCCCTACACGCCTGCCCATCCCCCTACATCCCCCTACACCCCTGCAGATCCCCCTACATCCCCCTACACGCCTGCAGATCCCCCTACACGCCTGCAGATCCCCCTACATCCCTCTACACGCCTGCAGATCCCCCTACATCCCTCTACACGCCTGCAGATCCCCCTACATCCCTCTACACGCCTGCAGATCCCCCTACATCCCTCTACACACCTACAGATCCCCCTACCTCCCTCTACACGCCCGCAGCTCCCCCTACACCCCTCTACACGCCTGCAGATCCCCCTACATCCCTCTACACGCCTGCAGATCCCCCTACATCCCTCTACACGCCTGCAGATCCCCCTACATCCCTCTACACGCCTGCAGATCCCCATACATCCCTCTATATGCCTTTATTTCTGTATACGTCCGTAAATCCCTGTACACCCCTCTATACGCCTATATATTTCCGTATACGCCTGTACATCACGCTATACACCTGCACATCCACATGCATCCCTCTATACGCCTGTAGATGCCCATACATCCCTCTATATGCCTGCACATCCCCGTACATCCCTCTACACACCTGTATATCCCTCTATATGCCCGTGTATCCTCTTACGTACCTCTGCACACCTGTACATCCATCTATACGCCTTTATTTCTGTATACGCCTGTAAATCCCCGGACATCCCTCTATACACCTGTACATCCCTGTAGATCACTGGACACTTTGATATATACCTGTACAAAATCTGAACATTTACTTGAGGGGTCAAAAAAAAGCCATGACATATCCTTTACATAAACACTTTGCAGCAGGACAGTCACAGTGTCAAATAATCCTGATGGACCAGAAAAAGAACCGAATGACCCTCAATAAATCTCTGCTTCGTGTTCAGATGCTGAATACTTTCAATAGTTTCTTCTACGTTCTGATCAGATTGCTGAATAATAATCATTTTTTTAATCCATTTACCATCATCGTACCCCAATTACCACCATTACACGACGTTTATTAACACAGTTCATCTTTTATCACCCCTCTAACTGGTTATAAAGCTTCTATTACAATCTAATTCAGGTTCACTGAAGCTGTTCATCCGTCTTTAGAAAAACATCAAACAAAACTGAGGAGCCATACAGGAAATATTCCAGTCGATTTGGTCAGAAACCGAGCTTTTACGCAAGGAATCGACATCATAGAACGTAAAGAAATCAACCTCAGACACCGGAGACTCCTTCTTTAAACCTTAAACAAACCTCTTCTTACAGAAACCGTCACAGTATCAACGAATAAACATGTTTCAAAAGATCAGAGATTGTCCACCATGTTCATGACCTGCTGTCAGATTAATAAGCGTCCTTAACGGCTTTACACTGAATATATGAACGTCTTAGAGCGAATTTTAAGCCTCAAAGCACCAGGAAGACGTGTCAAAAAGCTGAATATTGGCTTTAACCTCCAAAGTTTGTGTCTTTACATCATAGAGCTGCATCTCAAAGCATGGACTCTGAAACCAAAACAACAACCTGAACAGTGTTCAGACTAATCTGGACACAATACAACCAGAACATTTCCTTTAAAAAAATATATTTCATTCACTAATGCACTGATTTACAAACTAAATTTGGTTTTGTTTTTAGATTTGTTTTTAGCTCGTGTACGTGCAACTACATCCCAGTTACAGACCTAAAACCTAATTTTATCTTTTTTAAACATATAACTTTAAACGAAAAAATCACAAAGTCTTCATTTCATCTTTTAAAAAAAGGAACCAAAAACGTAAACAAGGAGTCGTAAACAAATTGTTTAGCCATGAGGCTAGGATAGCAGAAGGAATAACTGCTCATACACGCTTGAATAAATGCCTTATATTTTAGATATACATGTCTAAAAGTGGTGTTTAAACAGTTCAACAAACCTTAAACTGAAGAATTTTAGGGTTATAACGATAGTTTACGGAAAACTACTTTTTCTTTCTGCGCTAGCTTAAGCTAGCTGCATGTTTTGCTAGCAAACTGTTTACATTCGCGTGCCTTTCAGAAACGAGGCGAAACCACCAGCAGATCGCGCGAAAAATAAACACAAAATACACAATCCGCTCAAATACACAACAACCGCGAATCTTTTTTGTTGTTATTGTTCAATAAAATTAAATCACACGGACTGTTATTGATGTCTGTTGTGTGTGTGTGTGTTTTTCCCCCATTCCTACCCGTTGTAGCGAGGCTAGGCTAACTCACTCCGCTAAAGATCTCCCACTGTGAAATCCGCGGCCTGGGAAAGCTAGACAATACAAAAGCCGAGAGCAAAGCGAGATATTATCGTTATTTCTTCTCGTACGACTTACATTTTAACCAGAACGCGGTGATTAGGGTTTAAGGAAGCAAACACACACGCAAACCGCGGCGTCGTGTGAAGCCGAGGGGTCTCTCCTCAGAACACTGTGCGGACTTGACGCAAAGCGCGGCCGCATCCTCCCATTTTCCTACTTCCTTCCCCCGCTCTCCCCCTCCCTCCCTCCCGCAGAGCGCCTGCCGATGGCGCGGTGGTGGGAAAACGGAAACCGTTTCATCAGAACCGACTTTTATTTTTATTTCCCAAATATATTCATTGTTTACGTGTGTGTGTGTGTGTGTGTGTGTGAACCAGCAGTGATAATGCACTTCATTGTATTGACCGTTAACACATTTCTGTCCTTGTTGTGTTGTCCGTGGCTGTTGTTTTTTTTTTCTTTAACAGCATGGCTTTGTCTTGAGATGAAGGCTAAGCTAAGTGCTGGATGTTCTAACGATTTTAAACAAATATTTGCGATAAAAAATGACAATTCAAAGTTATATAGTAACGGTCAGTGTATTCCAGTTACGGGCCTCAGACTCATCCTCCTTCCTTCCCTCCTTCCTTCACCAGCCCCTGGTTATACCCCCTCCCCACTGCGCGCGAGATCTCCATCCATCCCTCCCTCGCTCGCGCTCTCTCTCTCTCTCTCTCTCTCTCTCTGTGTGTGTCTCTGTCTGTTCCCTGAAAGACAGCGTGCGCGCGGAGTCCAGTTACGGCTTCTAAAAAGCGGACTGGAATGGAGCCCCCTCCTCTCCTCTCCTCTCCTCTCCTCTCTGCTCACACACACAGGCACGCGCGCTCGTTCTCGCGCGCGCGCGCGCGCACACATACACACACATACACATACATACACACTCCTTCCGCCATTAAAAAAAAAAAAAACAAAACAGCGTTTTTTTTAAAAAAAAAAAAAAACAACCAACCAGAACCCAATCAACCCGCCGCGACTCACCGGAATCTGGGATCGAGCCGCCGAGAAGGACGTGATGAGAAGCACGGGAGACGCGCGCGACGACAACGACGAGCCTGTAAGCGCAGGCGGAGAGAGCGGTGGCTCGAGAGCTGCCGCCATCTTTGAGTGAAACAGGAGCCGCTGCGCTCGCTCGCGAGGGGGAGGGGCGGAGGCTCGGGGACCGTCTGAATGTTTACACACTCTCACCGCAGCGACGAAAAACACCCCCTAAATGCAGACACGAACACGAGATCGGTCCCTAATATTTTGTGTTAAATTCCAAAATAAATCAAATCGGACAAGGTTACAGACATGTTTACACCAGGATTTAATTTGTGTGTGCGTGTTTAACCTTTCAAAAGCCGTACTCAATGGCAATGGAGCTGCGCTTAGGGACCGTCGTTATTTTCCCAGTTGCTGCTGTCAACGTAAAAAAAAAAAATCAATACAAATTAAAAGAGCAAAATTGGTGTTTAAGAGTGACTCTCCCAGTCCAGATTCATCCCACTTTGCTGTTATAATAAGCTCCATTCTTGTGAAAAGGCTTGTCACTAGATCTTTGAGTGTGTCTGTAAGGATTTGTGTTCATTCACATATTCTACAAGAGCATTAGAGTGAGACTGGATGCTGATGTTGGGACGTTGATGTTGAGGAGACTCCAGGTCCAGTTCATCTCAACAGTGTTCAGTGGTGTTGAGTCAGAGTGCAGGACTCTCCAGTTCACCTCCACACTATGTCTTCACAGAGCTGCTGTTCAGACGACACATGAGGGATTTGATCTTACCGCAGGTTTTCCAGCGTGACAGACCAAATGTCGATAAAATAATTTGTACTGAAGAATTATGTATTAAATTAGAACAACATATATTCATAATATTGTTCTTCTTATTATAGATTTCCAGATTACAAGGAAAAATGTGAATTTTTTTGAAGGATTCATCCTGTAGTCCTTCAGTCCAGTGATTTGCCCCAGAAACAAACCAAGATGAGCAAAAACATCTAGCAGCAAGTTAATGGCAAGTCTTGGTGGTTATTGAAGCTTCCTGTATTTTATTCATCTTCCAAAGCATGCACAGTGTGTTGAAAAGATGGTTAGAGTTTCTAAGTCTAGGCTTGCAATTTAGTGCACTGCTAATAAGTGTGTGTGTGTGTGTGTGTGTGTGTATGAAACTGCAAACATACAGTATTATTTCACTTCCTAGTGTTAAACATCAGTCTTTAAACCAAAGAAGTAAAATATAGACATATAAAACAGCAGGAGGCTAGAACCCTGGTTCTCATAGTGAAGCTCGTTATTCTTGGTGGCGTGTAGTTCAACTAGATGTAAAGATGATTATTTACTCATCACTTTGAAATAAAACCCAAAATTTCCCTCAATTTTAAAAGAAGACGAAGAAATAATGTTTTATGTTCATCTATATGAAATTAAAAAAATGTTAATATGATGCTGTTAATATGATATGATACACATAGTTTTAAATCTATATTCATCTGGACGAGTGGAAAGGTCAGGAATAAATCGCTCTATTAGCTGGAATAGATTGACTTCAATTCGCTTCTAAAGTTAAAGCAGATTCATTTAATTTAATCCTTCAAATTTCATTTATTTGGGAAAGCAAAACTGCCTCTTTAGACGTGTCACAGGGACATTAAGTGTGTGAGAGGATATTTAAAAATCGTGTGTGTGTGTGTGTGTTTTACACAGGATGAGCTAATATAACATATTGGTTTTCTAAAAAAAAAAAGAAGGGAGAGAGAGAGAGAAAGTAAGAAAAAAATAAATAAATTCACACACACACACACACACACACACACACACAAATCAAAGTCAGTACAGCTGCCAGGGTCAAAGATTTTATTAGCCAACAATAAACCACTCCATAAACAATGATGACACCTTCAATACTATGAGAGAGAGAGAGAGAGAGAGAGATAGAAGAGAGAAAGTATGAAATAGAGAAAAAGTGAGGGAGAGAGAGAGACACAGAGAGATAGAAAAGAGAAAGGGTGAGAGAGAGATAGAAGAGAGAAAGTATGAAATAGAGAAAAAGTGAGGGAGAGAGAGAGACACAGAGAGATAGAAAAGAGAAAGGGTGAGAGAGAGATAGAAGAGAGAAAGTGGGGGAGAGTGAAAGAGAGAGAGAAAAAGTAAGGGGGGGGGAGAAACAGATCTACTTAAACCTCTGATTTCATGACTCATCTTCAGCAGTTCAGGAGAATTGATGTACTAATCCCTTGAATCAGTTTATTCCTCAGTAATCCACACTGCCACTCAACTCTCATGTAAATGACTTGTGCGCTACTCTCTGACTCTCAGGCTGGGATTATTATTGTTTTAATGTTAATAATCGTCGGGTCAGTTAGTGAGGGTCAATTTTACACGCACTTCAGCTGCGCTACTAATTTATATTCTTTAAAAAAAACACACACACCAATTTGCCCAAGTTAATTAGCTTTATGACTGATCCCACATTAATTCAAGTAGGATTTATGTTAGTGTTGTGAGTTTGTTTAAAACACGCAGAATAATAAAATGACGCTGTTTTATTCACGCTTACTTTGTTAGTCCTGCAATTAAATTAAATTCAATCACTTTATACACACACACACACACACACACAGTTTCTCATTGCTAATTGGCTCACATTCTGACCATGAGAATGGGTTCAGATTGTAATTTAGAGTCACCTGGCTGGGCAATACCATGACAAAGGAGCAGATTCACCCAAAGCAAGGCTCAGCCATTATACTCGGGCTGTGCTGACCTTTAGCCAAGTCCCTAAATGCATGAATCTTGACTGCATGATTTCCCGTTACTAAGGGATTCCCCATTCCTCATTCCTCTTCTCCAAAATTCTCATTATTTTGAAGAAGTTGTGGTTCAGGTGGTTAAGTCCCTGGATTGTTCATAAGAAGATCAGAGTTCAAGCCCTGGCACTGCTGGACAAGCAAGCAAGGTCCTCAACCCCTCTCTGCTCCAGGGGTGCTGTATTTATTTGTATAGCTTTACAGAGGTCTAGGAACATATGATAAATGATAAAGTTTTGAAATCTCTAATGAGAAGTCTGAGGTAGTGAGGAAAAACTCCCTGAGATGATCTGAGGAAGAAGGAAACTTGAGAGAAACCAGGCCCAGAAGGGAACCTCATCTTCATTTGGGTGACACTGGACAGTTGTTGTTCTTTCGGCTGCTCCATGTTCGGGTTCACCTGTTTTTGTACAGGCTGTTACGCCGGATCCCCTTCCTGACGCAACCTTCCCATTTTATCTTGGCTTGGGACCAGCACTGAGAGTCAGCGGTTGGGTTAGCTCCCTGCCCGGGAATCGCAGCAGTGAGAGGACCCTGCCACTGGACCACCAGGAGACCCTGGACAGTCTTCTTCTTCTTCTTTCGGCTTTTCCCTTCAGGGGTCTCCACAGCGAATCATCTCTCTCCACCTATCCCTATCCTCATTTATTACATCCATATACCTCCTCTTTGTCCTTCCTCTTTGCCTCCTGCCTGGCAGCTCCATGTCCATGTCTCCATTCTCCTACCAATATATGGGTGACACTGTACAGTAAATAATGTAAATGTTTGATAATGTATCATAGCTCTGAGGTGGGATATACGGAGAAAAGAATTCCTCAATGCTGTAATGTATGTGTGGTGATGATAAAGACCGCCTGGGAAAGTTTTCTATCAAAATCCATTAGGCAAGTTGTAAAATAATTCAGGAAGAATAACTCATCAAAAACAGGGTGGTGTGATGAAGAGGAGGATGAAGACTCACTTCTTGATTATGCCACCTTCATGACATCATGCTTTTTGTCTGTTTATAGCTAAATCTGTGAAACAGTTACTTCCTGTTGTCACTTATGTTACAGCAGCTATAAATGGTCCTTCCCTCACCAGTCTCTCTATTACTGAAAAACTCTGAGAAGTTTAAAGAACTCCTCTGTCCTGAAGAAACGTTCCAGCTTTATCAGTCTCTCCAGGATTTCACGATTTAGCAACTGCAGACATGAAAGCAAAACTCTGTGACATTCCGAGGATCTTCGAGAGATTTCAGAGAAAATGAGCGCAGATTTTCCGCACGTTCGTTCCGAGACATCATCAAAACATGCATTCAGCCAAAGCCCTGTTCCATTCACGTGTGTGAGACACGTGTAGATTTTGAAAGCGCAATCACAGTCACCAAAAATCTCCTGAAATCCTGGAGGCACTGATTTACAAAGCACTGACACTGGAGACTCCTTCCATAAAGAGTTAAAGAAATGTTTCATTTCCAAAGAAAACCTTCATACAAGTCCCTGTGAAGGATCTGTTGCTATAGAAACCATGACGCCTTACAACAAGCGCTTGAAATGTAAAGATTTTGGCATAGAAGAATTCCGTCAAACGCAGAACAGAAATAATTCTCCAGCCTCGGGTCAGGACTCGGGTCAAATATTTTCTCCAGGATATTTTGATAAGAATTAGAGCAGAGACGCGAGCCGTAGATAATAATCCCTGTTTAGTGGATTGAATTATCTGAAGCTGCGAGCGGCTCTAATCTGATTAGCGGCTCAGTCCTCAGAGAGAGAGAGAGAGAGAGAGAGAGAGACCTAACCGGCGGCGTTAAGTGATTACCATCATTACAGCGTTCCCATGGCGTTACAATTACACAAACAATGACAACACAGTCACATGATCACTCCGGAGTGTGAGTGTTGTTTCCAAACCACAACGGACCGACGCGACTAAAAGCCATCATTAAAAATTACAACTTAAACGTGTCACCTTTAAACAATACAATCATGATATCCTCAGGGAAAATGTTTTTTGCTTTCTTTTCCATTCAATTTCTTTTACTGCAATAATGTCCTGATTTATCAGGACCATAAAAATGTGAAAAATATACATAGAGTATATTTATTTATATATATTTATTTATATTTATGATAATAAACTGATCAGATTATACGTAATACACACACATTAGTGATACACATCACTTTACATACAGTTGTGCTCATACCTTTGGTATTTTTATAGTGTTTTTGAGTTTTCTTCTGTGATGAATGAGTTTTATAACATTTTCATGTTTTTAATATTTGACAAACAACTAAAGAAATAACAATATGTGATATTTCAAGAAATATGACATTTCATGGGTTTTTATTGACAAATATTAAAAAATCACCATGTTCAGAATTATTCATAGCCTTTATATTACAGTGTTTCACTAATCAATAGAAAAGCCTTGGTTCTTAATGACAGCCTGCAAACGTTTCTTGTAGTTTTCCACAAGATTTCTACAGGTCTGCTGCAGAATGTTTCCCCACTCTTCCTTCACAAAAGCCTCCAGTTGTTGGAGATTGGAAGGCTTCCTAGCCCTGACCTGGATCTTCAACTCTCTCCACAAATTCTCAATCGGGTTCAGGTCAGGGCTCTGACTTGGCCACTCCAGAACATTTATGTTGTTGTCCCTGACCACTGGTGCCATATGCTTCGGGTCATTATCCTGCTGTTAGGTCAGATTCTCTGGCAGGTTAAGATTGTATGCTGACGCCACCAGGTTTTCATCAAGAATCTTGACATAGTCCTCCTTTTTCATGATACCATCTATCTTAACAAGGTTACCTGTACCACTGGCAGAGAAGCATCCCCATAGCATGATGTTACCACTGCCGTGCTTGACCGTTGGGATGGTATTCTTAGGATTGAAGGCTTCTCCTTTCTTACGCAAAACATATGCAACATCCATATGTCCGAAGAGCTCCAGTTTAGTCTCATCAGACCAGAGGATGGATGACCAGACGTTTGGATATCTATCTAGGTGACCCCTGACAAAGGCCAGACACGCATCCTGGTGTCACTGGGTAAGGAATGGTGCCTTTCTGGGGTGATGTCCATGGAGACCACCTCGATGCAGAATTGGCTGAACGGTGGATCTTGATACCGTCTCCCCTGCTTGGTTGAGGGTGTCTATTAGAGCTTTGGTGGTGATACGGTGGGTTGTTGTTTGCATAGCAGCAGATCCTTCTAGTGACTCTAGAGGATACTTTGCATTTCCTGCCACGCCCATCCAGGTTTTTGACAGTGTTGAACATCTTGAACTTCTTGATGATGCTCTGTACGGTTGATACCAGGACATCCAGTTCTTTCGAAAGTGCCTTGTAGCCTTTGCCTCCACTATGGGCATTGACAACACGCATCCGAAGATCATGACATGAGTTCTTTCTTCTTGGCCATGGTGACAGTGACTGAGAATAATGCAAGCTTTGCCCCCTTAATTATACTTTACAGAGCAGGTGTTACCATTTAACATTATTAGGCCTTAATTGATTACACCTAAATTGATTAAATTGATTATAGTCACTGGAGTGTGAAACCATGTGCACTTTCACAAAAGAAGGAATTTTATCTGAGATTGGGAATAGGGTATGATTATTTTTTTTCAAAAGAGAATCTCTGGCCATATCTATTGGTATACAAATTAAGTTTAACACATGTGGGATTGTGTAGAGCAACTAATATATTAAAGTAGTTTTAATAAATGAAAAAAATTAAAGGGGTATGAATAATTTTGAGCACAACTGTATGTCACACTTATATCTACACCGATCAGCCATAACATTATGACCACCTGTCTAATATTTTCTTGGTCCCCTTTTTGCTGCCAAAACAGCGCTGACCTGCCGAGGCATGGACTCCACTAGATCCCTGAAGGTGTGCAGATCCTTTAAGTCCTGTAAGTTGTGAGGTGGGGTCTCCATGGATCAGACTTGTTTGTCCAGTACCTCCCACAGATGCTGGATTGGATTGAGATCTGGGGAATTTGGAGGCTGAGTCAACACCTCAAACTGGTTGTTGTGGTCATCAATCCATTCCTGAACTATTTATGCTTTGTGGCATGGTGCATTATCCTGCTGAAAGAGGCCACAGCCATCAGGGAATACCGTTTGGGTGTAGATGGTCTGCAACAATGCTTAGGTAGGTGGTACGTGTTAAAGTAACATCCACATGGATGCAGGACCCAAGGTTTCCCAGCAGAACATTGACCAAAGCATGACACTGCCTCCGCCAGCTCGCCTTCTTCCCATAGTGCATCCTGGTGCCATGTGTTCCCCAGGTAAGAGACGCAGACGCACCCAGCCGTCCACGTGATGTAAAAGAAAACGTGATTCATCAGACCAGGCCACCTTCTTCTTCCATTGCTCTGTGGTCCAGTTCTGATGTTCATGTGCCCATTGTTTATCTTTCGGTGGTGCACAGGGGTCAGCACCAATACACAATAAACTGCCATGCACTGTGTATTCTGACCCCTTTCTATCAGAACCAGCATTAACTTCAGCAGTTTGAGCAACAGTAGCTCGTCTGTTGGATCGGATCACACGGGCCAGCCTTCGCTCCACACGTGTATCATTGAGGCTTGACCACCCATGACCCTGTCACCGGTTCACCACTGTTCCTTCCTTGGATCACTTTTGATAGATACTGACCCCTGCAGACCGGGAACACCCCACAAGAGCTGCAGTTTTGGAGATGCTCTGATCCAGTGGTCTAGACATCACAATTTGGCCCTTCGTCAAACTCGCTCAAATCCTTACGCTTGTCCATTTCTCCTGCTTCTAACATCAACTTTGAGGACAAAATGTTGACTTGCTGCCTAATATATCCCACCCACTAACAGGTGCCATGATGAGGAGATCATCAGTCTTATTCACTTCACCTCTCACTGCTCACAATGATATGCCAGATCAGTGTATATCCTGTCCACATCTCACTGTACATTTTACTATCACTATCCTGCTTATTCTATTTTTGTTCTATTTTTATTTATATATTTTGTATAACAATAGTCTATTTTATATTATATTTTGTATTATATTCTTATATTCATTTTATACTTATTTATTTGAGATTATTTTTTTCTTCTAGTGTATTTTCTCATATTTTATATTCTAGTTGTACATTTTTATTTCCTTCACAGGACAGTCGTAAAAAAATAAACATTTCACTCCATGTACTGTGTATGATTTTTTTCAAAAATTCATTTTTAAAAAATGTTTCTGAAGTATCGCTCTTTTTTTAAATTTTATGTTATAATTTCACACTGGTTTCTTATTAACAGGGGTGTGTTCATCCATTGTGCTTAAAAATAATATAATAATTCATAGAAATATATTTATAATTATTGCTATCGTTAATAATATATATATATATAATGCATAGCACAGCATGCATTAATTTATTTAATAATATAAACAATAAAATAGTTAAAGAACGAAAGAAAGAAATCTAAAAATACCTTCAGTGTTTACTGTTGTAAGTCAGGGGACGTCTGCTGAACATCAGAGTGTTTTACTAAGACTCTCTCTCTCTCTCACACACACACACACACACACACTAACTGAAGAATGTGTGTAGTGTTGGGCAACATGAGGGAACTTGACTCATAAAGCATGAAGAATGTGTGTGTGGTTATGCAGAGCAGAGCGTAGTGTGTGTCACCAGATACATTATATAAGAGACTAAAACCCAACAGGAAACAAAACAATTACATATATGTGTGTGTATGTGTGTGTGTGTGTGTAAGTGTAATGTGAATAAGGATAGAATTGTTATGAATTTTTATTGTAATGTACTGAGCAGATGGAACATCAGCCACAGAAATGGCAGTGTGTGTGTGTGTGTGTCATGGTGTATGTGGTGGAAATTAATTGTTATATATTGCCACAATGATCATTAACTGCCAATGTTATTTAACTCTTATTTTTATTAATTGTGGCATTTATCATTAGGTTTTTCTTCTTTTGTTCTTTGATTGAAAGAAAGAAAGAAAGAAAGAAAGAAAGAAAGAAGAGAGGGAAGGAGAAAGAAAGAAAGAAAGAAAGAAAGAAAGAAAGAAAGAAAGCTAATTGACAGAAAAACTAAAGAAAAAAGAATGACAGAAATACAAAAGGTGGAAAAAGGGAGTGGAAAGAGGAAGAAAGAGAGAGAGAGAGAGAGAGGGAGAGGGAGAGAGAGAGAGGTTGTGTTTTGAGGGAGGAGTTACATCACAGCCGTTGTGTCCATCAGGGACGTCCATAAAACCGGCCATTACTGCTTTTGTCCATGTGAACTAGAGAGCATCCTGCTGGGGCTGGCACTCAGCCAAAGTCCCGAACCCAACCCTATACACACACACACACACACCACTCCCTTCCTGAACAGGCTGAGGCTTACAACGGAAATTTCCAGAATGCCAAGCCCCCCCACCCTCATCACCCACCTGTGTCTCTGTGTGTCCCACACTGAGGAAGTTTGTCCCTGTGGAGACACCGTAGCTGTGTCTTCTGTTGTCTCCCAAACACTGAAATGCTTCTGACTCACACAAAACTACTGAAGAGTTTCCATCAGGGGCAAAAGAACCCAGAAACTTTTCCTTCACTCAGATCTCACCATCTCTGGAGCTTTCAGGGCGAGTTTCTCCTTCCTCAAGTGTCTTCACTGCAGCGTGAGGGCGGGGCTGAGATATACGACTATATGATAACGATATCTTGATATATTTCATCACAAAACACTTTTATTAAATCTTCTGTCAGAAGCCAGATTAGCGTTGGGTCAGTGAGATTTGTTTAACATCTGCAAACCTTTAGGCTGCTCTGAGGAATTAGCATCTTTAACCAGTAGCTGAAACGACACAAAATGGATGAGCAACTGATTTTAGCTCTTTATACACCGATAAAATTATGCCTAATATTATGTTGGTCCACCTTTTGCTGCCAAAACAGCCCTGACCCATGGATGCATGGACTCCACTAGATCTCTGAAGGTGTGCTGTGGTATCTGGCACCAAGATGTTAGCAGCATATCCTTTAAGTCCTGTAAGTTGCGAGGTGGGGCCCATCAGAACCAGCATTAACTTCTTCAGCAGTTTGAGCAACAGTAGCTCGTCTGTTGGATCGGATCACACGGGCCAGCCTTCTCTCCCCACGTGCATCAATGAGCCTTGACCGCCCATGACCCTGTGGTTCACCACTGTTCCTTCCTTGGACCACTTTTGATAGATACTGACCACTGCAGACCGGGAACACCCCACAAGAGCTGCAGTTTTGGAGATGCTCTGATCCAGTGGTCTAGCCATCACAATTTGGCCCTTCGTCAAACTCGCTCAAATCCTTACACTTGTCCATTTTTCCTGCTTCTAACACATCAACTTTGAGGAAAAATGTTCACTTACTGTCTAATATATCCCACCCACTAACAGGTGCCATGATGAGGAGATCATCAGTCTTATTCACTTCACCTGTCAGTAAGTTTACACACCCTCTGTTAAGACAAGGTATTTGCAATGTAGGTTTTTCTGATTGAAAAAATTTAACCTGCCATCAACGAAGTAATCCTAATGAACCCCAAGTACAGATCAGCTGTTTCTGTAGGAATTTCCTGTCATCTTCTATGCTTCATCCATCTGCTGAAGCCAAAGACCTGACAAAGCATGTACAGGATCTCATTGCCAAAAGCCGTCAAAACATTAGATATACTCTGGAACAGCGTGAAGGCCATCAAGTAGATAAAATGGAGTGGTGCTGTGACATCACCAAGAACAGGATGTCCCTCCAAAACTGACAATAGGACATGAAGGAAACTAATCAGGGAGGTTGCTGAGAGACTTTCAGCAAAATTATTCCTGCAGGAATATCTGGAAAGTTCTGAGCTCTCATTATTAGGTAGGAATTTCTGGGTTTAACTAAAAGCAGAGTTCTGGTACAAAACCAATAGAACTTCTCACCCATGGTGGCGACGGCACTGCATTATGTATAGCGTACATTGGATACAGTGGATATATAGATGCGTTATATCCACTGTAGAGTAGAATCTTAAATAACGCAACAGGGTTTAAGGGATTTGCAGCAATCAGTAACTCACATTTAGCACTTTAGCCAACGTAGCTCAGGCAGAATGCACTCTACATTTAAAAAACACCAAGTGTTATATGCTTAACACACACTGTGGGTTTGGATACTGTAGAAGACATCTTATCTTCAGTCATTGTGAGCCATTTCTATAAGACCTCATGTTACCTCATGAATAACTCAAGTAGATCCTGATCTAACTGCTGCTAGATAGCTGGGATAGATAAAGCAAGGATTTTACTATTGGTATCATCTGATACTTTTACCATTTATTATCTTTGCCAATAAAGCAATAAGCAATTAACCTTCAGGTGTTAGAGATGAATCCTAAAGAAAGGCTTGCAGGTAAAACCTCAACTCAAACACAACCTCAACCTCAACAAGGAGACAAATAACACTCAATTATTCAATACATACCCTCAAGAAACCATTTTTTACATTTATATTTACTAGACACCCTTATTCAGAGTGACAGTTTGTAAAACTGAGCAATCGCATGTTAAGGCTTGGTGGACCTGGGATTCAAACTCACAACCATCCAAGCAGTAGTCCAACACATTAACCACTGAGCTAACATTCAAAAATCCAAAGCCTACATCCCCTAAAGGTGTACGCATACTGGAATTTTGGCAACTCAAGTGGTTAGGGCTCTGGGTTGTTGATTGGGATTCAAGCCCCAGCACCGCCAAGCTGCCACTGTTGGGCCCTTGAGCAAGGCCCCCAACCCCCCCCTCGCTCCAGGGGCACCGCATCAAGCTGAAGAATGGGATATGTGTAGAAAGAACTTAACTTATTTTTAGCCAACAAGTGTGGAAAACAATTCTACAATCTCAGCCACATTTAAAGAGGGAAATGGTGAGATAAGAATCAGCAACGGTTCTATCAGGTTTCTAAGAGTGTACTAATAGCCATTACTATGATCCAAGAGCTTACTGAATTAGCAAAGCTAGGCAGAGCTAATTATCTTCTTTCTTGAACAACTACAGCCGCACTCTCAGGAATAAGATTAGCTCCAGCAGCCATTAAGGTTCTTGTCCTGTAATACTTAAACCGAGGGTCTCCCTGTCAGAGAGCACTCAAAGAAGAAAGCTAAGAACCCTTAAATACCCAAAGAACCCTTGAGAAACTCTTCTTTCTTATAGTGCACTTCATTTTTGGCCTTCAGATTCACAGAGCAGGTTCAACTTTATGAGAAAGTCGAGCAAGGCTCATAGTCAAGTCCAGAATGTTCTGCAGACAACAATGAAAGCCGCAAGAACCCCCTTGCATTCCTCCGGGGTTTGTTGGCGGGATTTTTTTTCCCTTTGAGCCTATAGCAGACGTTATCTACCCCCTCTGCTCTGTCTACCTCCCACTCTCTGTCTTTCTCCAACACCCCCTTCCTTTTCTCCTTCATTCCCTCACTCCAGTTCCATGAGGCAGGGATTCCCCTCCCCCGTTCTCTCTCTCTCTCTCTCTCTCTCTATCTCTCTCTCTAGCAGTATAGACCCCTTCACCTAGGCCTCCAGGAGCTGTGCTCCAGTTGTGGTTCCTTCTCGGTTCTCCTGTCGTTTTCTGGAGATGGATGGCGGAATGGGTTGGCTTGCATGATCACGTTGCCATATGCACTTTCCACAACAGAGGAGTTGAAAGTTTCAGCCCACTTTTTAATGTATACAATGAAAGATTTATTTCAGAACCCGTTTGAAGACGTTAATTAGTCTGATTGTAAGTCCATTTATATGCTTCAAGCAAAAGAAAATACAGTAAAAAAAAATGGACACCAAATTCTTCAGGGAGATCATTTTGAAGCCAAACTAGAGAAGTACTTAATGCTCATCAAGCTGTGTGAATTTATGGATAAAAAAAAACAAACAAGCCAAATCCCCAGTGTCTCACACTAAGTCAGCATAACTTCACCAACACATAAACACAGGGGTAATTCCCAAATGTAAAAATATATAAGACCACTAATGGGTTCTACCCCCATGAATTATGACCCCTAATCAGATGACGCACAGTCTCCTTGTGGTTCCTTCAAGTTGTGGGTCTGGTCCTTTGAGAAAACAAGCAATCATGGATGTAGCTCATGTACTTTGTGAAAATTTAGAAGTTTTCCATTTCAATTTTATTTCTTTAAGAATGGAGATTGTAGCTTTAGAGAACATGAGAAATATGGACCAAAGAGTTTGAGATTAATATTAGACTTATTTATTTGTATTTATCCCAAATGAGCAAACCAAGGCTCTTGAACTTCAATGCTTTGACCCTTATAAATGTATAAGAACATTAAGTTTCCAGCACCACTGAGGTTTGGTTCCTTAATAAAAATACATTTATATTTATGGCATTTGGCAGCTTCTTTTATCCAGAGTGACTGATAGAAATCTCCATTAATGATCGGTTCTGGTTCAGTATGCATTGTAGGCATCTCTAAATTGTCCATTGTGTGAGAATGTGTGTGATTGTGTCCTGCAGTGTGTTGCCACCTGGTTCTGGGTGTCTCCAGCCATGTGCCCTGAGTCCCCTGGGATAGACTCCAGGTTCCCTGTGACCCTGTGCAGGTCAGAAAATAGATGGATGGATGGATAGATTAGTGTCCAAGATTACTGTCCTGTCCTGTGATATCATATATTCAAAAACATCCTTTTATTATGTTTCCAGGTCTAGATTGATGATTACAATACACTTTGATACACAAGAAACCTGGCCTGGGCTGGAAAACGGTTATCTCAATCCAGTTTGATTTCTGAAATGTTAGCTAAACCCTGGTGCTGATGTATACCGACGACACATCGAGTTTCAATGGAAATGATGATGATGTTTCACTCTGACTCAGATGG
Organism: Hemibagrus wyckioides; assembly: GCF_019097595.1. NCBI lineage: Eukaryota > Metazoa > Chordata > Actinopteri > Siluriformes > Bagridae > Hemibagrus > Hemibagrus wyckioides. The sequence goes on from NC_080731.1 coordinate 2,415,505, forward strand.
ATTGTTTCGCTCATCTGCCGAATCGTACACACACACAGTTTAACACTTCTGTGGTTTTCCGTCCACTGCAAAGGACGAAACCTCCAAAATAAAAAAATAATAGCAGAGGTTTTCATAGTGGTGCAGAATTTGGGGAATATTATGAAGCTTCTGAGTGTGTGTGTGTGTGTGTGTGTGTGGTGGGGGGGTTATTTATTTAGTTTATTTAGTGTCCCAGTCTGCCTGTTCACCTGAGGAGGACACAATAAAAGAGACAATAAAACACTTAGAGAGAACATAATGCACACTCGGCATTTAGCTGAGCGAAGCAAAAAAAAAAGGAAAGAAATAACAAGCCAGAATGGTCTAAAAATAGAAATATATAAGGTTTCCATGCCGCAGGAAGGAACAAAGGGAGACAGACAATCATTTGCTAAAGCTGAATCGCTGACGGTAAATACAAACTGGACCAAACAATAATCGAGAAGAACGATTTTACATTTAAAAATAATTTGATTTAATTGACATTTTAAGCAGTTTTGTGCTCCAAGAAGCAAACAATGCATACATTGTGATTTAGCCATTGATTTGTGAAAAAGAAAGGTTTTGGGTGAGACAGACTTCTGTTATTTTTAGCCACATTAACCTCAAAACTAAAGAAAGAAACAGAGGAACGAGGAAATTGTATAAATTGGATTTCTTGGCAAATTATTCTATTTAACAACTGAGCTAACATTTCTGCTCTTCTAATCTCAGAGTGTGTGTGTGTGTGTGTAGAACTTTGCCATCTCATTACCGGAGTTGCTAATCAGCACGAGTCGTCTGAGGATCCGCCGTCACTCTGATGAAGACTAATTACTCAGAAACTGGAGTTAAAACTCACCGAGATGCATCTTTAATTTAATTGCGTCAATTAACAAAACGATCGGTTCCTGACACTGAATGTCTGAATCGTTGCCTCAACGTGATTCTTTTCTTAAAAACAATTGATTTTTTCACAACACACACACACACACAAACAGGGCTGTAATTTAAAAAAAAAAAAGAAACAAAAACATTGCTCCTGTACCTCAAAGACATGTTACATAATCAACACAAAGCTAATTAGAGAAGTCGCTAATTATGGTGACGTAGAGCGGAGAGGCGCTGGTACGCTAACCGTGACTGAGCAGCAAACTTTGTTTTGAAAAAGTGATCGTTAAATCTCTTTCCCACACAGACAGCAGAGCCTGGGGCACTGTGACCTCTGATCTCTGCAAATAACAAACCCAAAGACATGCTTTTTCCCCCCTTTACCTGTCTGTCTGTGAGATAAATCCACTCCAAGGATGGAAGTTTTAATGTGATACACGGTGATACTGTTAGCTATAAGTATAGTTGTTAGCTATAACAACTATAGAAGCCTTCGCTGTGCTTATAGGTGCTTAACATAGCTAGCTAACTTATGCTTTTTACTTATTTCATCACCAAAACTGAGGGAAATGTTTAAATTCCTGTTGTTCATCCATATAAAAGACTTAACAGCTAGGTAGTAGCTAGCTAAAGCATTTTTCTTTCATAATGTACCAAGAAATCTGAAGTAAATGTTTTTTGTCATTACTCTGACTTTACATCGTCCATATTAAAGGTTTATGAGGCAAGTCCTAGCTCCCTTACGTAAACAGCTTACATTCCTTTTATTCAACCATATCCAGGTAAATGTTGACATTTCTAAAGTTTCTTCTTATTTTCCATAGTCACTGTTCCTTTACATTGTCCATATTAAAGGTTTATGAGGCAGAACCTTCTCCAGAACACATCTGAGGTAAATTTTGAAGTTCGTGACGGCTTCTGTTTTATTTTTTACAGTCAATGCACTTTTAATCATCCATATAAAAGACCTAACAGCTATGTAGTAGCTAGCTAAAGCATTTTTGTATTAGTTTACCAACAAATCTGAGGTAAATGTTGACATGTTTAATGTTTCTTCTCATTTTCCAGTCACTCTTCCTTTACAGTGCCCATATAAAAGATTTTGAGGTAAATCCTAGCTCCCAAACACTGCAGACATTTTAAAAAAATGCATAATTTTAGCAATACAGAACCTTTTCCTGGTAATTTACCAACACATCTGAAGGAAATTTTGAAGTTCATGACGGCTTCTGTCTTATTTTCACAGTCAATGTACTTTTACTCACCCTAACAGCTATGTAGTAGCTAGCTGAAGCATTTTTGTAGTAGTTTACCAACAAATCTGAGGTAAATGTTGACATTTTTAATGTTTCTTCTCATTGTCTCGAGTCACTCTGCCTTTACAGTGTCCATATAAAAGATTTATGAGGTAAATCCTAGCTCCCACATGGCACAGACTTTTTAATGAATGTATAATTTTAGCAATACAGAACATTTTCCTGGTAATTTACCAACACATCTGTGCTAAAACCTGACGTTCATGATGACTTCTGTCTTCATTTTCACAGCCAGTGTACTTTTAATCATCCATATAAAAGTCATAACAGCTATGTAGTAGCTAGCTAAAGCATTTTTCTAGTAATTTACCAACAAATCTGAGGTAAATGTTGACATTTCTGACACTTTGACTTCATTCTCGCAGTCATCTGACCTTTAAATTGTCCAAATAAAAAACATAAAAGCTAAGCCCTAAGCTAAGTCCCAGCTACTAATGAATGCTAGTTCAATAAATGTGTAATGTATTGATTAATAAGTAGGAAGAGGTTCTGAACTGCTAAAGTCTCCCCTGCTGTAACACACCTGATAAAGTCATGAGCAGAAAAATCATGAGGTCTGGAACTGAGTTCTTTCAGCGACAATGCGACGCACCCTGGGAACTTTTACACCGCTCGCCTTAAAGCTTTTGACATTCTCTCGTCGCACCAATCCTCTTATTAAAGTCTTGCCTTCTCCTTTCCCCTCGAGGGAAACCCAGCTACCATCTTAAGGGTCGGCTCAATTCTTTATCCGCTCAAGTTAAGTTTGTTAAATGAGCCCGTGGAGGATTGAAGCCTGAGGCTATTATTAAATTAACATCAGTGTCTTCAGGAGCAGAGCTTAAAGGAATAATTTGGTCCCAAAATAAATGCACAAGGTGCTTCTGAAATCTTGAAATCGCTGTTTCAGAGCTGCTTGTACACATCTCTTAGGATTATGGACACCAAATATTAGAATATATCTAGAAAAATAATATTTTTATAGTTTATCATTTTGGGAAAATTTCACAACTCATACATGTACTAATCTTTAGTGTTTATCTAAATAATTGATTTCTGAGATGGTCTATTTATATATTCTATATATTTTTTCCTTTTTCTTGTATTAATAATCTATTTTTTGTTTTTCAGCTTTTTGAAGACAAAGACAGTCGAAAACATTTCACTAATGTAGTCAAGTAATGTAGTCTTAGTGTAGTTCACTAAGGTTGTGTATGGGACGAATACAGTTAGAATTTTTCTCACCCCGGGAAACTATTTACTTTTTCAACCCTCATAAAGAATAAATGGTTAGCATGTAGACAAACATTGTAGCCAAACTCTGCGAGAAAATTTCTCACACTACTCGAAATACAAGGTGTATTTGAAGACCGATGATCATAAAATTTTTGTACGTTTTTTTCCCTCAACAGAAAAAACTCTATCAATAAAACCACTCCTTTACTGAGAAGATGAGACGAATCAGGTGGCAGGAAAAAAAAGTCATGAGACAGGACAAAGTGGAGGACGCTACTTGTGAAAGAGACTCCATTTTCATCTCCTTCTCCAGCTGTCAGCTAGCACGCCGTCCCATGAGGGGGGTCGAAGGGGTGGGACGGGGCTTGTTGCCACGGTGACAGGAGGCCACATGTCTTGAGGGCTTCTCTCCGGTCAAAAGGGCTCATTGTTCTGGCGCTAAGCCGCCTTCGCCCTCACTCACGCCCTCCCTCCCTCTGTCCGTCCGTCCCACTCTGGATGGGAACAAACAGTTAGTACAACCATTAGGACTCCAACGGTCTCACACACACACACACACACACACACACACACGTCTGCAGATGCCACCTCAGAGGGCACATGAGGCCAGACATCTCAGGGAAAATCCCACTCTGAACACAAGAAAATGTAGATTTTATGAATGAATCGAACCTCGCTGAGGTCATTTATTTAGTATAAAATAAAAAACAAGTTTACATTATTATTCTCAAGATTAAAGAGTCTTATTCTATACACACATTTCTAAAAACCTGCCTTATGGTAAAGGGTTCAAGTCTCAGACTCTCGAACATCTTTCTTTCCACTAGATGTCGCTATTCTACAACGCCGAAAAAACCCAACCTTCATTTCAAACGTCTCTTCCGTCCACTAGATGGCAGTGTCACTCTGCCTCAGAAAAGTGCAGTGAATTTGATCGTTCATTAAACCCATCCTTCATCCAGCAAGGAATTCATTTAATCCCCTGCTCCTTCTCAGCACTGCAGTGCATTATGGGTATCAGGGTTCATCTTCATAGCTCGTGGGATTTTAGAACAAGCACCAGATTCTCTTCACTCTGGTTTCAGACGTGATAAAGAACACTTTCTCAAAATAGCATAAGGAGTTTTTTAAGACCTGAGGGTTTTTTTTCCACCAAACTTTGAGTCACAATGATGATGCACGGTGTTGACAGTCATGTACGCGCGCTCAGAAGGTCCTCAGGACGTCCAGAGAGCCACTGGTCAGTTCCTCGAGCGGTTCCTTCTCAGCTCTGTGTTCGGTTACGGCTTTCTTACAATAAAAAATCTACCTGATATTAAGCAGTTAGTTAATTCTGCTCTGTGTCCAGTGGAACAGTAGGTGAAGCTGAATGACTGAAACTGGAGACTCCTTCCATGTAATAAAGAAATGTTTTTTGTTACTTTTTTAAAATCCATTAAAAATGCAATGTGTCCACTATACAAATCCCTGTGTAAGCTGTTACCATAGAAATGACAATAGAATGACAAATTACAACCAGCGCATTAATATAACCCCTTCTGACCAATCAGGAGGCTGGTTGCTTAGCAAAAGACACCCAATCAGAAATTGAACAGCACTTCATCCTCGTATCAGGTGAAAACCAGGAAGTAGCTGAACACTGAAACAAAAACGGCTCGATGGATAGTGTCAGGCGGAGAAACACCGAACATCACGGAAGTGTTCACCGTAGCGAGGAGGAAATACCCCACGCAAGTCGGATATCAAAGAACGGATGAGCGTCTGGACGACTAGATGAGGAAAAAAGACGACAAAGCTGTGAAAGATAACCGAGCACAGACCTGAACTTTACTGTGGTTCTCACTGATGAAAGCGAAAGCGACGCTGGATTTATCCAATCAGGATTGTCAGTGCCAAAAATATGCAAATAAGCAGAAGGTTAATCCAGGGTTTAGGAATGTAGAGCGTGAAACATCAACTGATGGAGATCCAGGTTTCAGTGTTCACCCCAGGGGAAAGTAGGAGCAGTGTGGGGCAGTGGTAGCTCAAGTGGATAAGGCTCTGGGTCGTTGGGGTTCAAGCCACAGCACTACCAAGCTGCCACTGTTGGGGCCCTTGAGCAAGGCCCTTAAACCTCCAGGGATGCTATATCATGGCTGACCCTGTGCTTTGACCCCAACCCCCAAGGATGGGATATGTGAAGAAAGAATTTCACTGTGCAGTAATGTATATGTGACAAATAAAGGCTTAACTTAAACCTCTAACTACACAATCCCAGGATTCTGTTTAACCGAGTTCACTAGGACCCAGAGGGTGGGAAAAACCCTTCTTGAGTCCATTCCCTAGACACTTCAGGTCAAGAAGCGTTCACTGCATTTTTACAGAAGGTAGACTTCATCATTGTTTTTTTTTTCTGCTCAGACAGACACTTTGTGCTAATAACAACCGCAGAATGACGCGTCGCTGTCAGGAGGAGACGCTGAAACAGCTCATAGAGACGTCTCCAGCGCCGCGTCCTGTACCTCGCTCCAGAAAAAGCCTTCACAGCTTAAAAAAAAAAAAACTCCAGCAGCAATTTTAACTCCTGTTCAATGAGCAGAAAATACTTTTCTTTTACTTCAAGTCAAATGGAATTTTGCCTTAAGTGGTGAGCTGTGACAATTGCAGTGTGAAAAATGACTGAAGGCAATCAGCAGCAGGGGTTTACATGTGTTAAAGCTCTCAAAGAGCGACGCTGCCGCTAGAATCCAGAAGCTAGAAGTCAATTACAGGACACTTTTAACACAATGCCACTGGAAGAGCCGGAAACGCTTTTCTCTGAGGAGCTTCAGATGCTCCTGTGGTGTTAATGCTCCAGAGCTTGTGTAATGACCTACTGACCACACACCATGACACAACACACACTTCTGAAAGAGTTTATTCACGTTTCAGTGGACAGTTAGACCAATAATAATGGAATAATTGGAAAGCTAATGTGTGAAAATTTCTGTTCTCTGAAATTTTATTCCTCTGGCTAAATCTTCGTTGCCATTTTCAGCGAAGAATCACAAAAATAAAATCCATCCTCAAGATTTTCTTGAGCTCTTGACGTAACACACATATTTAGGATTCCTGTGGCGTCTTTAATGCTACCAGCTCCCGCTAGATAACGCTCTGAAAAGCTCTCGAAGATCCTGAAGCTCACAGCCAGAAAAGTGCACCAAAGACATCAGAGGCTCTGCAGCTCAGACAGAACCTGATATAAGAAACCTTTAAAGAACCTTCAGCTTCCTGATAATCATCAGTTTCCATCACTTCTCTCACTGCTAATGTGTTTGAGATGCTGCTCGCTAGAAGTTATAGCCGTTACAGGAAAACCCCAAGCTCTGAATCTCCGATGTTGGAGACAGAGTGCGGAGGTCTTCATGTCTTGTGCCGGGTCGCAGTAGCAGAACCTCAGGAACCTGTTTCAACAAGACGTCAGAAGTTCTGAATGCTGCTGCAGCTTCAGTGGCTCACGGTGTGTTCAAGTTCTTCTGGGAAGTCGTAATTACGACTTCAGGTGCAGAGAAGGAGATTCTCTTGAATAACTATAAACAAATACAGCAAGGTTTTTACTCTACTTCAGGAAAATGAAGAACAAAAAGGTGCATCAGTTGTTTTTTTTTTAAAATGTTTATAAGCGATTTACGAAGCCGCTGTGATCTTTATCCTTACATATTTTATCATAAATGCGTGACGTTGTCGTATCTTGTGTATCAGGTCATTTGTTTTGTTGTGAATTTTAAAAAAGAAAGCCTCCCGGGACGAGAAAACATTCAATTTCAGAAATTTGCCGTCATCTACAGCTAGTGAGTACTGCAGACAGTACTGTAGATGCAGACAGACAGATAGGGAGAGAGAGACAGCTAGATAGAGAGACAAACAGATAGACAGACAGGGAGAAAGACAGGCAGACAGAAAGAGTGAGAGAGAGACAGATAGACAGAGAGAGAGACAAACAGAGAAAGAGAGAGACAGATGGAGATTGAGACAGAGAGACAGATACACAGACAGAGAGAGGCAGACAGTAAGACAGAGTGAGAGAGAGCGGCAGACAGAATGAGAGAGTAGTAAAGGCTGAAATACACAACCTACAGTCGTGACTTCTACATTCTAAGCTCCGGCTCGCCCTCTGCTGGCCACAGCACTACATTACACAAGAGCAGAGCAGGAAACAGGAGAAAATTAATAAATGATTAATAGATTGAAAGAAGGAATAAAAGAAAGGAGGATAAATGTAAGAAGCAAAAAAAGAAAATAAAAATAAAACTGTTAGATGTTTAAAAAAAAATAAATTTTTAAGTACTATGAAAAGATGCAATGAAAGGAACAGTGGAATGAACAGAAAAGAAAAGGAGGAATGAAACAGAAAAAATAGTAATAATAGGAACGAGTTTTAAATAAAAGAAAAAATTAAAGACAGCATGCACAAAAAAGAACAAAAAATAATGAAATAAATACAAATTAAATCAAGAAAAAAGAAACAAGAAAATGGAAGAATAAAAAGGAAGGAAAGGAAAAAAAAAGAAGTACCTGTGCTAAAAACAAACAAAAAAAACAACTAAGGACCAGATACAGAAAAGAGGAATGAACGAATGAATGAAAGAGGAATAAAAAGCAGCAAGAATTTACAGCTTAAATGCTAATAAACAAAAAATCCAAACTTGATCATATTTGTTGAGAATTGTGTTTAATCTGTTAGATGCTGTAGATATGATACAGAAGAGATCTGCAGGAACTTCTTAAAAGAAAATCTTGCGTAGATACACATTGGAAATGAGTGATATACAGAAGATTCCATCATCATCATCATGCTGAAGAATCCAAGTCTGAAATACAAATGAGTTTAAAAAAAATAAAAATAACGCAGTAAACTGTGGAACTGCAGAAACACAGCTTCAGTATAACTTATAAACCACAGAGCAGAGCTAAAATCCAATTAAAACTCATGTGTTAAAAGAAAAGGCGCTCAGAGCTGCTCTTCGGTTAGCGCTCGCTCACTCGGGGGTTCCTGTGGCTCAGGGAGTGGAGGGGGCTGAGAGACGGCACTCAGTCTGCCGCGTGTCCTCCTCCGGTTCGTAGTGATCGTCTGTGGGGACGTGTGCTCCACCCAGGCGAGACCTTTAGCAAGGACGTCCACGCTCCTGCGGTGTCTCAGGCTGCGTCTCACCGAGACTCGACTCTTGGCTACGGGCTTCAGGATGTCCTCGATGCAGAAGTCAGGCTGCTGCCACGACTCCAGCGTTTCTGAGGGGACTGAAGCTGGAGTCAAGTCTTCATCGTTCTTCTCCACTTCTTCATGAAGTCCTGAATTCTGTCTCGGCTCCTTCTCCTTCTCCATTTCTTCCTGTCCTAAATTCTGCTTCATTTCCACATCTTCTCTCTCACTTCCTGTAGATTCCACCGTGTCCCTACACGTCAGTTCCGCTTCTCTTCGTTCTTCTATCCGTTCCTCTTCCTCGGAAACGGAGCTGGGTTTCGTCGGAGCGCTCCTCCGTCCTCTTTTTGGAGCTCCTGAGTATAATTTCTCCGTGGCGGTCGGTTCTCCTGCTGGTTCCTCCTCCTGGTTGGATTTGTTAGTTTCTGACTGATGGACCTCGGTTTTCTCGCTCCTCCTGCGACGGCCTGCTGAGTTTCGTCTTCCTCTGGCAGCTCGACCCGTGCTCACTTGTCTATTGGCAGACATTAAGGAAGACTCCACGACGGCTTCTGATTGGACGTCAGAGCGCACGCTGTCGTCGGTCAGGTTACTGCCTGAGTCGTCGTCTTTGGCTTGACGCAGGAAGCGCCGCCGCCACAGGGCGGCTGCGGTCACCAGGTTGGCTGTAGTGCCAGGTGATGCTGCTTTAGTGCTGAAAGCTGGAACAGGACGAGAGTCAGGATCCTCATCTGTGAAGGAGGACAGAAAGTTACTTCCTGTATATTCAGTAGTAAATCTATAAAAACTTTCATTCAAATTTCATTCAGATTATTTGATATGAAGCACAAGCATGGTATAGACTGGTACTAATCTGGCAACCCGATCGTTAAGGTTCACTCGTCCTTCAGTGACAAACACGTTTGTCCGAATCCGTCTTCCATTCAGGTGTGTGAAGATGAGTCCAGCTCTCAGACAGAGTCTTTACAGATGTGTCTCACTGCTCAGAGTTTAACAGAAGAATCCTGAGCTTGTGATTTCCACAAAAAAAGGGAACTCAAAAGCAGAGCAATTTTTTTTATTTTTTCTTAAAGTCACAGCAGAGTCAAGCGTTCACAAAAAACTCAACGGAATCCTGAAGGAAGTAAAAAAATAAACAACAAACAAACGTCGCCCTTTTCATCTAAAAGTTCTCATTCACATCTCTGTCACATTTAAACATCTGCCATTTTCCTGTCTGTTTACCTTCAGCACTGTGGAAGCGAGAGGCGTAACATTTAGTAAAGTTCACTTAAGAGCAAAATGTTTAACCGCTGATTCGGAGACGGACGGATTTAAATAACGTGGAGAAAGAGACGCTCGGCTGACGGCTGCGACTGTTCTTCACGCCGGGGATTAAAACAGATGACGGGAGGAAGAAAAGAAATCTCTCATGAGACAGTAATTGAAGTTCTGCTCTGCTGATCTGAATTTGAACAGAGAAAGAAGGTGAAGGATGAGAGAAACCCACCCGAACGTGGGCGGAGCCTCGGCTGAAAGTGGTCTGTATATGATGCTGAATTCTGCATTCTGATTGGTCAGATGAATTTAATAAGAGTCACAGCTCTTGTTCTAATGCGCTAGCGTTTCTATAGTAACAGCTATGTGTGTCACTGCTGATGATGTTTATGTTTTATGGAAGGAGTCTCCAGTGTTAGAGCTTTCGTTTTTTTTGTTTTCACTTTAATAAAAAGGAGTGTTACCTGTGGCAGGTGAGCTGGTGTCTGTGTGTGCTTGTGTTGGGGTGCTGCTCAGGCTGGAGGCTGTGGACTCGATGATGGGGCTGAGGAGCGGGTTTTTGGAGGCGTAGTCTCTCTTGCCGTAGAGCGAGCGGTCCACCTCTTTAGTCCCGAACCTCTTCTTCGCTGATGTGGTCTTTAAACACAACAGTCTGATTAGCAGAACGACTAGCGCATCAAAGGGTCAGTGCTTTAAATGGAAAAAAACAAAACGGTTCTTTTTTTCCATGGTGATACTGAGCTGAGGATCTCATCACAACACCTACACCGAGCTAAAGAGCTTTCAGACCTCACGCTAGTATTGTTTTATGTTTGTCTCATTCCACAACTCGCTCTCAGGGATCCTGCTTTTTTCCCCCAGGAATTATTTTAAACACATCTATCTATCTATCTATCTATCTATCTATCTATCTATCTATCTATCTATCTATCTATCTATCTATCTATCTATCTATCTATCTATCTATCTATCTATCTATCTATCTATCTATCCGTTTGTCTATCTATCTATCCATCAATCCATCCATCTTTCTATCAGTCAGTCCGTCTATCCATCCTTCTATCTGCCTGTCTATCTGTCTATTCATCCATCTCTCCATCCGTCTGTCTGTCTGTCTGTCTATCCATCCATCCATCCATCTATCCATCTCTCCATCCTTTCATCTATCTATCCATCAATCCATCCATCTTTCTATCTGTCCGTCCGTCTATCCATCCTTCTATCTGCCCGTCTATCTGTCTATTCATCCATCTCTCCATCCGTTCGTCTATCCATCCGTCTGTCCGTCTATCTGTCTGTCTATCCATCCATCCGTCCGTCTATCTATCCATCCATCCATCCTTCTATCTGTCCATCCGTCCATCCTTCTATCCACCCGTCTATCTGTCTCTCCATCCGTCTGTCTATCTGTCTGTCTATCCATCCACCCATCCTTCTATCTGTCCATCCGTCCGTCTATCTAATCTATCTATCCATCCATCCGTTTGTCTATCTATCCATAAATCCATCCATCTATCCATCTTTCTATCTGCCCGTCTATCTGTCTATTCATCCATCTCTCCATCCGTTCGTCTATCTGTCTGTCTATCCATCTGTCCGTCCGTCTATCCATCCATCCATCCGTCTATCTATCCATAAATCCATCCATCCATCTTTCTATCTGTCCATCCGTCTATCCATCCTTCTACCCGCCCGTCTATCTGTCTCTTCATCCATCTCTCCATCCGTCCGTCCGTCTATCCATCCATCCATCCGTCTATCTATCCATAAATCCATCCATCTTTTATCTGTCCGTCTGTCTATCCATCCTTCTATCCGCCCGTCTATCTGTCTATTCATCCATCTATCCATCTGTCCATCCATCCATCCGTCTATCTATCTATCTATCTATCTATCTATCTATCTATCTATCCACCTGTACATGTCCCTCTATCCATCTATCGCTCTATTTATCTCTCCCTACCCATCTCTCCATCCATCCATCTCTACCTATATCTATGGATTTATCCATCACTCTCTATCTCTCTAGGTCTGCGAAACACAGCATGTACGTCCAAATACGAGTCTTATAATTGGATACAAAATTATACAATTATCATAAAGTTTGCATTTTTAAAAAGGGATCTCTCGACTATCTACACTACATAAACAAAGAATCAGGGTCAATTAGAGGATTTTACATCTTCTAATAACAATAAAATGTCTCCTGAATCCCTTGCCCTCTTACCACTGGCCTTCATATGGGTGCACAAACTTTTGCTCTCAACTAGATATTTATGGAGATTCCGTAGCTCTGATGTGAGACGTGACCCAGAATGATGTTAAGTGCTATCAGAGAAGATGAAGAGCGCGGTTTAGGAGCCCGTTAAACTGAATGAGGTGATGATGTGTGAGGAGGATGAAGAGAGAACAGGAAGTCCTCGTACCTTCAGCTTGCCCTTGGCGGACTCGGCGGCGGATCGAGAGCTCCTTCTGGTCTCCGTGGTCTCGCTCGGTACTGGCTGCTGTGGAGGAGAACGTGTTCAGAGTCTTGTCAGTCTTTATAGAACTTTCTGGTGCTGAAATGGTTTAGACGTGAGCGCTACAACCAAAAAATAAATAAATAAAATAATAATAATATCATGATTATCTTCTACACTACATGACACGCATCAGGATATAGAGGATCTTTTCTATTCTCTGTTCACAAGCTACATCTCTAGATTCTGATATCCTAAAATCTTAGAAATAAATTAAAGCCTGAAATAAATTTTATCTGATTAAAAAATATCCTTCATTTCCAGCTAGTCATCTGCCTTCACCATTGAGCTATTTATCAGGCTGTAATCTCTGATCTTTGTAGCTACTCAGTAAAAACAGAGGACTGTTCTTTCATTTTAGCTCCAAAATTAATTTCATCTGGATTTTTAAATCTTATTTTTATTCCAAAAAAACAAAACAAAACCAAAAAAATAATCCCGGATTAACGCATGATACTCAGAACAATGAGTTTCTCCATCTTCTTACTGTTATTTGTTTTGAATTATTTGCTTGTTTTTTTTTTTTTATCATTTCATTCACTTTGTTCACATTAACGTCCCCTACTGGATAAAAGCAGAACTGCAGTAAACTCACACAAAATTCTACTTACTTACAAAACGAAATAATTTTTTAATGTAGATTTTGAGTTGTTGTTGTAGTGAAAACAGAAGCACTCATGAATATTTACTGAAAGTTAAAGCACCAGTATGAGAATGGTTCAGTGCCAGAGCATTCACACTGAGATTATCGTACGTCACGTGAGGAGCTCTACATGAGCGCTGCTGTGAATCGTACCTTCCTCTTTCTCCCACGAGAGCGAGGAGCTTCAGCAGAGGACTCGGAGATCTTCTGCGGCTGACGCTGGTCTTCTGGTTCTGCTGAAGAAAGACATCACACGTAAGCCTTTTTTTCACACTGAGAGCAGCAGAATTACTAGTTACTTCATGATGTAGAATTCAGACATGAAACAGAAACTTCGAGATGTTCAGAAATGTTTTCAGCCTGTTAGCATGTATCCCTGACGTTTCACCGGATCCTGCGAGTCCTGTCATCTTCCCAGCCGATCCTGTTCCCCTATTGGTGGATATCGGACTCTAAATTTCAGCTTGGAGCCAAAGAAATATTTACAATATTCATTTGTTTATGTTCATTATTCACTCTCCTTCTCAGTCCCAGTTATTTTTAAAGTGAGGGTGTTGGAGAAGAAAACGTCTTGTTTCGTCTGGATCGTTTCAGCTTCCTCATAATTAGCATTATCTCAACAGAAAAAGGAATGATGAAAATCGATTCTTAGACGAGTTGGGACAATTGCAAACATGAAGGACGATGACTCTCTTGAGAGGGATACAGGGTAAAAAAAAAAAAATTTATTCCAACAATCTGTGATGAACTTATATTGCCAAAAGTTGGGCTTAGCCTCTGAGTTCTAGTGAAAGGAACTCTTAATGCTCCAGCATAGCAAGACATTTTGTACAACTGTGAGCCAGATCTTCTCCTCCAACATCAGTGCCTGACCTCACAAATGCGCTTGTAATGAAATGGTCAAAAATTCCCATAAACACACTCCTAAACCTTGTGGAAAGCCTTCCCAGAAGAGTTGAAGCTGTTATAGCTGTAAAGGGGCGGGACAACTCCATATTACATTCATGTGCATGTAAAGGCAAATGTCCCAGTTTTGCTCAGAGTCTACACTATAATTTATTCCAAAGGTGTTCTATGGGGTTGAGGTCAGGACTCTGTGCAGGCCAGTCAAGTTCCTCCACACCAGACTCACTCATCCATGTCTTTATGGACATTGCTTTGGTCACTGGTGTGCAGTCATGTTGGAACAGGAAGGGGTCATGTATAAAATGTCTTGGTATGAAGCTGAAGCATTAAGAGTTCCTTTCACTGGAACTAAGGGGCCAAGCCCAACCCCTGAATTCAATGATTTGGAGGGGTGTCCCAAAACTTTTGGCAGTATAGTGTACGTGTGTGTCTAGTATCTCCTTAATGTTTAAAGGTCTACAGTACAGAACATATTTGAAATAAATATTTGATGTATTTAATAATGTAATGTGTGCGTGTGTAATAGGAAATAAAATCACTTGAGCTTTACGTTAGTAAATCTTCTCGTGTGAATTCTCTAAACGTTTTTTCGAATGCACAGGATTTCTGTATTCTGTATGCAGGAGATCAGGCCTAGACTCGTTCATCTGTTCATCCTGCTGCAGCTCTGCACACGTCACCTGCTGGAGGAAGTGCTGGACACTCGGGAGCGAGGGTTTTTTCGTCCTCTTGAAAAGCGGAGTTTGTGATTTCGGGGTGTTTGGTGAGCGGGTCGTGATTTGATGGATCTGTGGAGGAAGGTGGAGTTACTGTGACACTGAGGCACCATTATAATAACTGAGACTAATACATCACCATAAATACTCTTAATGATACATGTTTATAATACCAGTGTGGAATACACTAACCCACTGCCACGAAATCACACACACCTAACCATCTATCCATATATATCCATCTCTCTCTATCCAATTACCTATCCATCCATCAATCCATCTCTCCCATCTCTCTTTATCCAACTACCTATCCATCCCTCTCTCTCTATCCAAGTACCTATCCATCTATCCATCTCTCTCTATCCAACTACCTATCCATTCATCCATCTATATCCATCTCTCTCTCATTCTCTATTCTTCTCTCTTTCTATCTTTCCATCACTCTATACACCTCTCCACCTCTACATGTCTCTCCATCAATCCATCTCTCTCTCTCTATATCTCTCTACCTGTACCCATCTCTTTGGCCGTTTATCTCTACGTCCATCCATCCATCCATCCATCCATCCCCCTCAACCTCTAACTACATGTCTATTAGTCTATCTCTCTCTTTATACTGTAAATCCCTCTATTTCTACTTATCTATCTATCTATCTATCTATCTATCTATCTATCTATCTATCTATCTATCTATCTATCTATCTATCTAGATATCTATCTATCTAGATATCTATCTCTTTCTATCTCTACCCATCTCTCTCTCTATCCAGCTACATATCCTTCTCTATCCATCTCTCTCTCCATCGTTGTCCATCTGTCCATCACTCTAACCATCCATATATCTCTCTAACCAACTACCTATCCATCTCTATCTCTCCCTCTCTCTTCATCCATCTATCGCTCAATCCATCCATCCTCTCCATCTACCTATATCTATCTGCCAATTCATCTCTCTCTCTCTCTCTCTCTCTGTAAATCCAGACTGTATCCTTATGAAGGTTTGCTCTAAAACTCTACAGAACATCATAAAATAATAAATAAATAAATAATAAATAAATAATTAAATGGCTTTAAATAATAAAATAAGAAATAGTAAAAAAGAAAAACAATTCATCATGAATGTAGAAATGATTTGTGATGAAATAATTGAAGAACAGACCTTTAGTGTCCTCTGGGGGATTATCGTACTCCTCATCCATGATGGGGAAGGAGATCTGAGAGCAGGGAGAATCATCAGATGGACCAGTTACACCATTAAAAACTCAAACTCTCACACATCTCTGGACCTCAAATCCTCTACAGAGATCCACATCATGATCACATGAAGCAATTCTCCATGACTCTTCTCTATATATTAAAATATACATATATTTCTACATATATCTAAAATTCTATCCACACTACATGTAAATCATCATCATTATTATTATTAATTATTGATCGTTGGCCTCGGAAGCAGCCTGTTAAACTCACAACAAAATAAAAATCCTATATTTTTAAATCCATGAGGAACAATCAAATCCTTTACAATGTCCTTCACTCCATTAACTGTGTATATACACTGGCTTTAAATGATAATGCGGCGAGGTTCGGTGCCAGTGTTACCATAGCAACAAGAAGCTCACGAGTCCAGTCAGCAGGTTCAAGCTTTTTAAATCGAGCTGCGTTTTTTTTTGTTTTTTTTAAACAGGATTATAACGAGATTTAAACGAGCGCCGTTTCAGCAAAACAGAGTCATTAACGTGAGATGATTAAAGAGACGCTTTTACTCGTCCTCCTCGATATGAAAGGATGGTTTTCTTTAAAAAGGAAAATAAAATACTGTGTCCTGAAAATGACCATCAAATATGAAACCTAGTGTGTTTAATCCACATCCTCAATCTGCCTCAAAATGGGAAGTGGAATAAATAAATAAATACACAGATCATTCATAACATTATGACCACTGACAGGAAGTGTATAAGACTGATGATCTCCTCATCATGGCACCTGTTAGTGGGTGGGATATATCAGGCAGCCAGTGAACATTTTGTCCTCAAAGTTGATGTTAGAAGCAGGAAAAATGGACAAGAGTAAGGATTTGAGTGATTTTGACCAAAAGGGCCAAATTGTGATGGCTAGACCACTGGATCAGAGCATCTCCAAAACTGCAGCTCTTGTGGGGTGTTCCTGGTCTGCAGTGGTCAGTATCTATCAAAAGTGCTCCAAGGAAGGAACAGTGGTGAACCGGTGACAGGGTCATGGGCGGTCAAGACTCATTGATGCACGTGGGGAGAGAAGGCTGGCCCGTGTGATCCGATCCAACAGACGAGCTACTGTTACTCAAATTGCTGAAGAAGTTAATGCTGATTCTGATAGAAAGGGGTCAGAATACACAGTGCAGGACAGTTCGTTGCGTATGGGGCTGCGTATCTGCAAACCAGTCAGGCTGCCCATGCTGAACCCTGTGAACCACCGAAAGTAGCAGCAACAATAGGCCTGGTCTGATGAATCACATTATCTTTTATTAGGCAAGTGGTCATAATGTTATGCCTGATCAGTGCAAATAAATAAATAAATAATCTGATTATATGGCTGCATGTAAATGGTTTAAGTTTCTGATTATAGTTTTTTAAATTTTTGATTCAATAATGCTTTTTGATGTTAGATAAACATGTAGACTTATCAAAGCCCTAGAAATTTGGACCAAAAATAGATCAAAATCATAAAAAAATAAAAACGATCAGATGCTCTTGATTAGACAAACAGCACTTGAGTGAGATTTTGCTGCAACAATTTTTTTTTTTTTTTTTTTTTTTTTTTTTTTAAATCGGACCTTCTGGTTGTGCAGAAACACCTCGTCGCAGTCCGCTCCCCCGTCGCTGTAGGGGTGTGTGGTTAGTACCGGAGACGCTCCGTTTTTCCCGGGGCTGCCGAAATCAGGCTGAGGCAGAGGCGGCTCGAAGCTCTGCGGTGTTTTAAGGAGGGACGGTTTGCGTCCCGTGGATGATGGCGGGCATGCGGGCGCGGCACCTTTCTGAAGCGGGGTACTCGGGGGGAGAGTTTTATCAAAGAACTCGGGGGAGAGGGGCGCACCGAAACGGACACGCTTCTTTTTGGACACGGAGGAGATCTCGAGGTCACCTGAGGAAGCAGAAACACCGAGATGACATGAATGCAATGAGTGGAAAAAAGTGGGAACTAGTAATATTTCCTGTTTCATGTCTGATGTACCTGTTTTGATCAACTCGGGCTTCGAGAGCATGGGGAAAGACATGAGCTGAGACTGCGAGTCCAGACCCAAACCCAGACTCGGTGGCCTCTCCGGGCTTTTAAACTCGGAAGAGTTCTTCTAGATACGAGGAGAGAAAGTGAAAAAATAAATAAAATAAATCAACAATGCTGGATCTTACTGTGTTTCCTCTGCTCTCCTCTGTGCCAGCTCAGCCCATCTGCTCCATATGCTGAACTCCGCCGGGGCCGACATGTGATAAAGGAAGATAAATCATGGCGGTGTGATGTAACGTGTGGCGAGAACAAATCCACGCAATCTGTGTTCGTTCTTGTCCTTTTACTGATGTAGAACTTTTACAGGTCACACGGTTTACTTCCACAGACACTGATAATGACGGTGGCTAAGATAGCGCCCTGGCCTCTCGAGCGTGCAGCGGGTTTCATCACCGGAATAATGCAGATTATTTGAGATAGTGTTTTCTCCAGATACAGGGGGAGAGGATAAACCAGCAAGAGCAGAGTTCATCTTATACACAGAAAGAAAATAAACCCTGCTGCTTGTTGCTTTACACTTCGGTGATGCAACTACAGCACACACTCCAGTCGCCCCAGAGAGATTTCACACACACTCTCGCAAAGATTCACACGGAATCTCACCAGAACTCACCCAGACACTCGCTGGAACTCACCCAGACACTCGCTGGAACTCACCCAGACACTCGCTGGAACTCACCCAGACACTCGCAGGAACTCACCCAGACACTCGCTGGAACTCACCCAGACACTCGCAGGAACTCACCCAGACACTCGCAGGAACTCACCCAGACACTCGCTGGAACTCACCCAGACACTCGCAGGAACTCACCCAGACACTCGCAGGAACTCACCCAGACACTCGCAGGAACTCACCCAGACACTCATGAGAATTCTGGTCTTGGATTATTTCCCTCTGGCTGCATGCCCTGTGGTGTTTGCTTGTGTACTGAGTGTTGTGTGTTTATTAGTATAACGCACTGACACACAGGAGAGCTCTGATGCACTTTCAGGTCTTCGTTTCTGTTGTTTTGTCTGGAACTCTCTTTGCTCTGAGCGTGTGATGTGTAAACACAGGTCCTGGTGTCTACCTGATGATTATATATACTTTTTTTTTTTTTTAAATTAGACATGAAAAATCTTGGTGTGAAAGCTGTCCTGTTTTTGGAAAGTGAATTATACGGGAAACCTCGAGCCCGACTCCCGGGCTGAAGCGTTATCCCTGATGTATTCCTGTTAGAACGTCTCGCTAATTAGACGACTGGGACGGCGCTTTGTTCTCGCGCCGATTCGAGTGGAGATGATTAGGAAATAAAAACGCAGGCTTGAGGCAGACGTGGCTCCGAATGCCAGAGACAACTTTTTACAATCTCGGAAACTTCAGCGTAAAGAAATTGAAAGAGGTGCTTTAATCCTGCCATGTCAGTGACAAGAACAGGGCTGGAAAGAAAAACGCTCAGGCTGTGATCTCAGCTTTAGAGTCTGATCATAGACAAGAGTGTAGGAGTGTACAGGAAGTGTGTATGTGTGTGTTTTGCTCCTGCATTCTGATTGATCAGAAGCTGCCTAATTACATCTAAATGCTCCGATACACTCAGGCTGATACTTTCCCGTTTCTATAGCAACAGCTCATTCACTGTGTTGCCATGGTGACGGTTTGGTAAGGAGATGTTTATGTAACGTTCAAAATATCGATACATCACCTGATGTACGTTTAGTAATAATACACTTTACTCAGAAATCGTTTCTAAGTAAGATATTTTTCTCTTTTTTTTGTTTAATGAATTAAGATTTTTAAGGAATAATAAATGTCACTGCAAATGAAGCATCTAAAAAAATATCCTACAAGTTCTCCTTTTACATGTTTTCTCTCCTTTTCTGTTCAATATTTGTATAAATACAGTTGATAAATTTCATTGTAAAAAAAATAAAATAAAATAAAAAACAAAAATTATTGTTACATTTAAAGAAAAAATTAATGCCTGAAACCCGTAACTGCAATAAAAGAAATAAATAATTAATAACAAAATAAACAAAAATCTTTTTAATACACTCATTTATAGGAATTATTTTTCCTCTTAAATTTATGTACTTGTTTATTTTTCTTTTATGTGCACATCAATCACATTTAAAAAATAAATTAAAAAATGAATGATAAATTTTAATTTTTAACGGTGTAAACTTATTTTTTCATTATTATTATTATTATAATCTTCATTCTTTTATTTTTTTTACTATTACAATTATTAGAATCTTAGTTTTTTATAGCAATTATTATTACTATTAGAACCTTAATTTTTTCTAGTTATTATTATTAACAATTATTATTAGCATCATTTTTATAGTTATTATAATTACAATTATTATTATTTATAGTTATAATTATTGTCATCATTATCAGCTTATTTTTCTTTTTATATGTATATTTATATGTATTTTTTTTATATATATATTGTTCATTTTTTTACAAGAAAAATATCCCTTTAATAATAACAGAGTGTAATAATTGAACAGTTGTGTTACGTGTGGCAGCAGAATGATGGTGTGATTCAGGACATGGGTCAGATCTCACGGCCCTGCAGAGAGCTCACTTCAGGAGTGCTCCACAGCATTAAATATCACTGCACTAAAATCACAGCACGAAAAACAGAAAGAGCGTAACACTTTCACAAATAAACGATTCTGTAAATAAGAGATGACAGGGTGGTGTGATGATGTGAGTCACTGTCATGGTCTCGAGGTTGATTGTCCTAAAGTTTAATTTATTTATTTATTTATTAATTAAACCTGAGCTCACACACTGACCTGTGGCGGACGTTTCGGAGAGCGTGTGAGCTCGGACAGCGGCTCCTCCTCGATCTGCTCCTCCCACAGGCTCCGGTGAGGAGTTCCCCTGCGGCGTCTCTTCGATAGAGGAGGTGTGACAGGAGCGAGCCGGTTCTCTCTCTCCTCAGAACCGCCATCATCATCTGCAAACACACAGAAAAACACAGAGACGGTGGTAACGGCTTTAGAGTGGAGCGGTGGGTTCGAGAATGTAAACGAATACATTAAAACTCTCACGAATTCAAGCGTAGCTATATATATATATATTTTTTTTCCTTCCTATTTTTCAGCTTCATTCTGAAATCACTTGCAGCTCTTCTTCACCCAGAGTCACGATATGTTAAAGATCACTTGTAGAATCTGAAACCGGTGTTTCTTTCGACAAGAGCATTTTCTCATCATCTCGTACCTCATCATCCAAAACACACACACACTCTTTTAATCAGGGACATTATTAGCTGTATAAAATAATCACGAGCTGATTTAAAGAGATAAACTGACCAAACTGGATGGGTCTCTCTCTCTCCTCTTCCTCCTTCCCTTCCTCCTCCTCCGTCCCCATCAGATGCTGGAAAGCCGCCATCTTCTGTTTTATGGAGTCGCGGCCCGAAAACAGCGGACTCTCTAACAAGTGCTTTACAAGGACAAGTATATATTAGCAAATGGATTACATTTTCTGACTGTTTTCTTTAAAAGACATTTTAATTTTCACCTTAAGAATTGAAATTTTGCAAGAAATGTTCGCCATACCAACGACCCGAACTGAACACCGGCTAAGTCGCGCATACGTCCGGGAGCCGTTTAAAACTTGTCTGCGTCAGTGGAACGCCAAGCGAAGCGAGTTTATACATTTTTTTTCAGTCAGTGAAAGCTGTTTGGAGTCGACCCACGATACCGTTTCCTTCAGCATGCGTTCAAAAGCTAGGTGATTTTTCGGGTGTTTTTTTGTTGATAGATTGGTGGTGTGGGTGCTCCGTTCTATTTTTAGCCCAAGCTTGGTGGCACGACTTCCTGTGAGGAGCCTTGATATGGAATGCTTGGCTTGGGTCAGTTCTTTGTGGGCAGCCGTACAGTTTACATACGCTTCGTATTGGGAATATTTCTGGCCGGCTGGAACGGATTATCTGTGTTTACATTATTCCTTATGAGAAAATTCATCTCATTTTCACTTTCACATTTTCATTTTCAATATACATTTTCACCTTAAGAACTCGCCTCCAGAATGGATTAAATTCCTATGTCGAGGTTCCACTGTATCTGTTATTTTTAATATTTTTTTTATTTATTTATATTCTCAGTTGACAGTTTCATTCAGGGGATTTATTTTGCTCCAAGTTGTACAGAAGTGTTTGTGAATTTTAAAATGTATATTTATTTGTTATCTGTGGATCAGACCGCTCACGTTCCTGCTCAGACCTACACACCGGGGGTAAAAGCGTATAATGTAAGTGCCCCTGACAGTGACACACCTGAGGGGTGCGAGGAGGCGTCTTCATGGCCTGCTTGGCTCTGAAGCAGATAAGGGAGTTGGTTTCGGGGGATCCTCTCAGGCCGATCGTGGATCTCCTCCTCGCCTTCAGCTGAGACACTCGGGATTTATCTGGAATTTAAAAAATAAATAAATAAATAAATCAAGAGGTGAGATTCAGGTTCCTTTACTTCACTAAGAGAATAAATTCTCTGTTTTCCTTTTACCTTTGTCTTTGGGGAAAGCTGTGAAGCTGTTGGGGGTGATGCCGAACTGAGACGGTGTGAGTTTGGAGAAATCCAGAGAAGCTGCGTTTTCGCTGTTCTGTTGCGAGGGAGTCAGCGGCCCCAGCGGTGTTCGGCTCTCCTCCATCACTGCCTCACTCTCCATGCTGAGAGAGAGAGAGAGAGAGAGAGGAAGGGAGGAAGAAAGAGACAGAGAGAGGAAGGGAGGAAGAAAGAGAGAGAGAGAGAGAGAGAGAGGGAGGAAGAAAGAGAGAGAGAGAGATAGGAACGAAGGAAGACAGAGAGAGAGAGAGAGAGAGAGAGAGAGACAGAGGGAGGAAGAAAGAGAGAGAGAGAAAATGAAAGAGATGAAAAATCAATCAGAACAGACTTCTCTCAGCTCGGTGTTGTGTTCAGCTCAAATCTGCATTCTTAGTTTCTGGATGAAAAAAAAGAAAGAAAAGAAAATCAATGCTGTATAAATATTACAAGAGTCGGGAATTTTCATGAGCAAGCTTCAAATCCTGCATGGAGGTCAGAGGTCATCAAACAGTGGACCGGATTCAGAACTGGGAAGGAATTTCACTGGGAAAATACTGCAGCTGAAGCGATCGATATGTGAAATGAAACAAAACAAAACAACAAAATCATTATTTTTTGTAAGAATATTTGTTGATTCTGGAGCAGCTCTGTAAAAAGAGAACAGTCTGAGAGGAGAGGTGTGTCCATAAGGATAGAAAAAAACAAAACAAATGAAGCCTGCTGGACGAAGCCGGACGGCATTAATGAACACTGGAGAGAAGGCTAGGGTCAGTTCACGGTTCAAGGTCAGACCTTTATTTGCCCAGAAGCGATAACGTGAAGCCGCAGCGACAAAACAAACCAATTGTGTCTTTAATTTTTATTTATGGCTGAAAAAAACCCCACAGTTTTCCGAGGACTGGAGACAATACCGAGATTATCACTCAGCTCATTTGCATATGGTGACGCCCACAAAACTCCATAAAAGGCAAGGCGTAAAGAGAGCTGGAGGACGAAACGAGCCATCAGGGTAAAGGCTGGAAGAATGAAGAGGAAGTTATCGTGACTGACTTCTGCAGTGAAAATGTTTAATAAGATATAAAGTTAATAATCTTGAGTAAGCTGAGGTGTTTGTTTACGGCTCTGCGTGGGCAGGACGTCCTCCAGTTTATTCTCCGCCCTGCCTTTCACTTTAATTAAATGATTCGTTTTATTTCGTGTTAATTTATCTATTTGTTTTGGCTCACTCGCTTTCTTTCTTTTTTATATTCCTTTAATTAATGCCAATAATGATAATAAATCACCTGGTTTTCACTTAATGTTCTGGATGAATCCCTGACCGAGTGAACTACCATGAGGATGTGTTTTAAGCTCTCGGATAAGGGCGTGTTTGTTGGACAAGTTGACCTGGCTCACAGTGTCCGCTCTAATTCATCCCAAAGGTGTTCTATGGGGTTGAGGTCAGGACTCTGTGCAGGACAGTCAAGTTCCTCCACACCAAACTGTTCCCACAAAACATGAAATTGTCCAAAATGTCTTTTGAACTGAAGTTGAAGCATTAAGAGTTCCTTTCACTGGAACTAAGGGGCCGAGCCCAACCCCTGAATTTCAATGATTTGGAGGGGTGTCCCAATACTTTTGGCAATATAGTGCATTAGGCAGCAAGTGAACATTTTGTCCTCAAAGTTGATGTTAGAAGCAGGAAAAATGGACAAGCGTAAGGATTTGAGATAGTTTGACGAGGGGCCAAATTGTGATGATGGATAGACCACTGGATCAGAGCATCTCCAAAACTGCAGCTCTTGTGGGGTGTCTGCAGTGGTCAGTACTTATCAAAAGTATCCTTTAAGTCCATGTAGTCCCCACCTCACAACTTACAGGACTTAAAGGATCTGCTGCCAACATCTTGGTGCTAGATACAGCACACCTTCAGGGATCTAGTGGAGTCCATCATGCCTCGACCGGGTAAGGCTGTTTTGTCAGCAAAAATGGGGACCAACACATTATTAGGCAGGTAGTCATAATGTTATGCCTGATCGGTGTACATCACATCACATGAGCTGAACTCCAGAATTGTGAAGATGAATAAACAAGTGCATTCACACACAAATAGAAACGACACTAAACACCACAACACAGAGAAATACAGATCCTAAAAGATTTAAAATGGCTGCTTAGATTTAAGACTGAAGTTAAATACATTTACAAAATATAATACTGATTAAAAACCGTGAACACGGGGGTGCACAAACTTTTGCACTGGCCTGTAGGACAAATATCAGAAACAAACACGCACAAAGGTGTGTTCATATCGACTTAGAAACTCTTATCTTGTTGTTTGCACGGGTGAAATATAAAGAAAAGATTATATTTTATTAAATATCTGAGACTTGTATGTTGTTCTTTATTAGCCTAGCTAACATGTTAGCGATTTCAATAAGTCTAATATTGCAATTATTAATGCGCAAAATACCATATTAGTGACGGATATAGCATGTTATAAAGCTTAATAAGTCGATCATTTGTATCATTAATAATCGAAAATTTGAATATTTATAGCTATTAAGGTTGAACTGCTGACAGTCAGCCTGGGCTGAACTACAACTATGCTAAGCTAACGAGGCTAGTTTTCAAATTTGGCTCCATACCGGACGTTAACAGCCACAGCGTCGTTGATTCGCCACTCAAAAACCTCTTCCGTCTCCGAGTAAACTTCCACCGCCGCTGCAAAACAGAGTCAAAACAACTTCCCCTGTTAACAAACTGTTCATAAAAACATTTAAAATCTACCTTAAAATCTGGTAAAAAATCTAACAATCCAGTACAGGCATATCACTAAACTAACGGTGCGCAACAGCTGCACTGCCACTTCCGCCTTTCATATGAATGAGCCAATCGTTTGCGAGATTTCGATCACATGACAGTAAACACCCAATCAGCGGGAAGGTATAGTTCGTTCGTTTCGGAGCATAGTTGGTTAGTTAGTTAGTTAGTTAGTTAAGGATATAAAGCAAAACAGATTTTTGATACAGGAACTGTACAGATTTTTTAATGTAATGGTTTTTTTTATGTAAACAAAAAATTATCTGTCTTTCTATTCTTCCATTAGCTCTCTCTCTCCCCCCCCCCTCCTTCTGCGATGTGAACTCATAACCTCCTGGTCATTAGTGTAGATTTTATTAGAAGTGACAGAGAAGATGGTGGGAGGTTGTGTTTACAGGCTCAGAGTGATAATGTGTCGGTGAGACGTGTTACTGTGTTAAATCACACACACACACACACACACACACACACACACACTGAGTCACTTTATGAACTAGTTAAAAGAACAGTTTGGTAAAAAAACAAAAATAAACACAACAAAATGTTCCTGTTACGATCCACTCGCAGTCCATCAGCCATGACGGCTTTATTCCTTCAGCTTTCACTCCTGCTTTCTCTCCATCTCTCCTTCCACCATCTCTCTCTCTCTCCTACCTGTCTCTCTCACTCCATCCATCTCTCTCTCCCTCCCTCTACCTCACTCTCTCTCCTTTCACCTGACCTGATGTTCTGTCTCTTCTTTTATACCCTCTTTATCTGTTTCGCTCCCTTATACTTTGTCTCATTCATTCCTCTCTCTCTCTCTCTCTCTCTCTCTCTCTCTCTCTCTCTCTCTCTCACACTGTGTCCATTTGGCTTTATTTTCACTTTGTTATAACCGTTCCCTTGTTCTCTCTCTATCATTTTATTTATCTCTATTATTTGTTCTATACATTTTTCACACTCTCTCTCTTTACATTTCTTTCTTTCTTTCTTTCTTTCTTTCTTTCTTTCTTTCTTTCTTTCTTTCTTTCTTTCTTTCTGTCTCCTGCTTTTTTTCTTCTTTCTTTCTTTCTTTCTTTCTTTCTTTCTTTCTTTCTTTCTTTCTTTCTTTCTTTCTTTCTTTCTTTCTTCCCCATGCATTCTGTCCCTTGACTATTTTTTTTATATCTGCATCTCCCTTTCCCTCTTCTTTCTTCTTTCCCCCTCCCAGTCTCTCTACCTCCACTCGTTTCATCATCTTTCTCTCTCCATCATTTTCTCCTCCATCCTCTCATCTCTCTCTTCATTTGAACACATTTTTCCCTCTGTCTATACCTTTGCATCAAGCTGTCTATGTTCCTCTATCAGTCCTTCTCCATATCATATCATATCATATCATATCATATCATATCATATCATATCATATCATATCATATCATATCTCTCTTTCTCTCTCTCTCTCTCACTGTAGTTCGAGTGGAGCCGTGGCTGTAGCGCAGCAGCACACTGATTCAGCCTGGCCTCTTTATGTCAAACAGCAGACAACATTCCCCCCACCCCTCAGTTTTTTCCACACAAACTCTCGCACATCATCATCATCCTCCTCATCCTCCTCATCATCCTCAGACGGTCTTTAGAAGTAATCCACAGCAATTATTTCACATGACATATTAGCATGCCACAGCACTTTACTTCAAAAATATACGAATAAATAAAACCAGGCAAGCTGTTACAGCAGAGCAAGAACTATACTTTGTTAGCATCTTAGCTAGCACTTTTTTGTTTCTGTGCAGCTGTTGTGCCCCCCCCCCTTTCACACACACACACACACACACACACACAGCCATTTTATGCCCCAGTAAAACATTAGGCCACTAGTGCTAGTTTCTACTAGCTGATTTAGGTACTGCAAAAAACAACAACATATATATGTAGCTAGCTATTTATCTACTTTATTTAATAGAGTAACAGTGTGTAGCTAACCCTAATGGTGATGCAAGCTAGCTAGCTGAGGTACGCTATCACATCCTGGTTAACTGGATATCATTTCTCTATTAAGTCAAGTATAAAATTACCTGATTAGTTACCTGAACTGCTAGTTGTTTATTTTCAGATAATCTACGATGATGCTAGCTGGTTGAGGAAATAACAAGTGACCACAATCTAGCTAAGTTAGTTAGGTAATATATAGAGCACCCTTACGTAGCTAGCTAGTTAATCTCAATGTGATGCTAGCTGGCAGAGGTGATAACAAGCCAATACAACCTACAATACAGCTGCAAACTATTACTTTATTACATAAAGCAAATAATTACTGCAGTGAACCGTGCTGGTTGAGGTAATAACAAGCTAACAAGCTGAACAAGATAACAAGCTAACACAAGCTAGCTAGTTGTTTAATCATCAGCTGCAGTACGGAATACAAGAGATTAGCATCAATGTTCTCTCTCTCCTTTTATCCCCTCTTTATCTGTTTTTATCTCTCTCTCTCTCTCTCTCTCTCTCCCCATTTATGTCACTCTCTTTCTTTTTCTCTCTGTTTCTCTCTCTCTCTCCATTATATTCACATTTGTTAAACCCGTTATCTTTCTATCATTTTTGTTCATTCTTTACATTTTTCTTTCTTTCTTTCTTTCTTTCTTTCTTTCTTTCTTTCTTTCTTTCTTTCTTTCTTTCTTTCTTTCTTCTGTTTTGTTTTTTCTGTCCTTTCTGTCCTTCATTCATCTCTCTCTCTCTCTCTCTCTCTCTCTCTCTCTCTCTCCATCTCCCTCTTTCTTCCACCATCTGGCTTTATCTTCCTTTTTTATTACTGTCTATTTTGTTCTCTCCCTGTCTCCTCCATTTATCTCTCATTTTGTCCATTTTTTATTTTATACAATTTTTGTCTTTACTCCCCCCCTCCCTTCTCTCTCTCTCTCTCTCTCTCTCTCTCTCTCTCAAGGGTGATTAGGTACATTGGAACTCCAGCTGTGTTCACTGTGACTTTTTGCTCTGCTAATTCACACAGCTGTGACCACCACCCTCACGCAGCATGTGGCAGCTGGGTCATCATGCAGTGTGTGTGTGTGTGTGTGTGTGCAGCATTTGTAGTCATACTGTATTCTGCGCAGTCACTTCAATAAATCCACTGTTGAGAGAGAAATAGAGAGAAAGAGGGAGAGGGTAATGAGAATGGATTGCACAGTGGTCATGTTAGATTGGTGTGTACGTCCGGGGAATGACTAAAGAGGAAACCAAGTCTGCAGTAATTGAGCGATGGAGATCGGGAATTGTTTGTAATACTTACATGCTGAAAACCAATAAGAGAGACAGATAAAAAGAGTTGAGAGAGATAGATAGCATTTCTTTCTCTCCAGATTTGCTCGGTTGTAAATTCCGAGGCTAGCATGGCTTCCTTGAGCCAAAGTGATGCACTGCATCTTCACCAACAGCTTCTCATTTTACGTCATACAGCAGCTTAACACTCAGAGGAAAGCACTTCCCCACACATTAGCTCACACTGGTAAGTGTCGCTGTGATTGACAGGGTAATTTTTGCTCTCATGGTCTCCCAGATGGCTTTGACTTCATAGTTGGTATTTGAACTTGAGATCTCACAGTGATAGGGCAAACGCTTTTCTGTTACACCACTCAAGAGCCTGAGAGATCTGGAGGCTGGAGAGTGTTTGTAGTTATGCAGTACTCTACTCACAGTAGCCCCAAAGCAATAAACCAAAAACATAGACCAACGTTCCATGCGGCCTGAGGGGGATGTGATGGACATGCGGTTCCATGTGCACTTAAAAATATTTAGGCCCGTGAAGATAGAGCTGTAGACAAGACCTCAACTGTCAAATCCAAGACCAGAACTAGACAGGATTGAATCGAGTCTTAAAGGGGGGTCGGGGCCAAAACTGAGATTGAAAAGAATCAAAATTTTTTCAAGGCCAAACCTTGGGTACTTTAAGAGGTCATTTGAAAACAGCCAGTTTTTGCATAGGCCATCCTTGAGGAGGTTGGGGTCAGAGTACAGGGTCAGCCATGATGCAGCAGCCCAGAATTGAGGACCTTGCTTGAGGGCCCAACAGTGGGAGTTTGGCAGTGCTGGGATTCAAACCCTGATTTACTGATCAACAAGCCAAAGCCTTAACCATGCAAGCTTCCACCACCCCAGCAGTTCAGACACTGAGGGGAAGTTCATTCCATCACCTGGACACCAGAAGAGAGAAAGGTCTTGCAGGTCTTCTTTGTACCCTGAGAGATGGTGGGATCAGTCTAGAACTGCTGGAAGGTCTGAGGGAGTTAGGTGCAGTGCAGGTGTGATTAGAGGTTTGAGGTAATATGAGTGCAGGTTGGTTTTCGGCTTTGTAAGCAAGCATCGGTGATTTAAATCTGATGAGAAGCAAGAGGGTGGTGTGGGAGAACTTGTAAACAAGTCATGCATCTGCATTCTGCATGAGATGCAGAGGTCAGTGTTTCTCAGAGGCAGAGTTGCCAGGAGCGAGTTTCAGCAGTCTAGTCTTAAAATGACAAGGGAACAAGTACATGTGAAAGATAGCAAATAGACTTATGGCATTGCCCTTACCCAGAGCAACTGAGGAGTTGGGGGTTAAGGGTCTTGATTAATGGTGTAGCAGAGCTTGGTGGTCTTGGGATTTGAACTCAAATCATTCTGAGCAATAGTCTAACAGCTTAACCACTGAGCTTCTGCTTGCCAAATAAGCTAAACAGAATCAATACAAATCTAGACCTACATCCCAACTGCAAGGACGTGGCTGGTCTCTGTGGGATTCATTTCACCATGTTAAAGGACATCCCAGCACCTTGCAGAAGGAGATTGAGGTCCAGTTGCATCTTACCCACCTGCAGGACAGCTGTCATTGGTATTCCCATCTGCGACAACCAGGGAATCAAGGAGTAGGAAGTGCTAGCCAATGCATTTGATGGCTTGGGGCAAATGCACCAATCATTGCATAATCAGGTGTCCTTTGCTCTATAGGACTTGCATGTAGGGTGATGCACCAGTCGAGGGCCACCACCACAATGCTGATGGCCTTTTTTACCTCCATGCCCACTGATCAGTCTGCGCCAGTGTTCTGAGTTTGCCAAAAAGTCAAAACCCAGACCAACGAGCCAAGTCCCTTGTTGCACATTGAGGGTAATAGGGTCTGGCAGCTCAGTCAAGAGTAAATAAATGACCTGCACACCAGAGGGAAAGATTTGGACAAAAAAAGGCAGATATTTCATCTGTGCTGAAGCCAAGCACCAGCCTGAATCAGTCACTTTCTTTGCTTGAACACTCACTCTACTAAAGATGTGTGTGTGTATCAGTGTTAGCTAATCATTAGGATTAATCATGCTAGCAGGACATCTGTAGTCATACTGTATTCTACACCGTCACATCAATAAGGCTAGCGTGGAGAGACGGACAGACTGAGAGGCAGAGGGAGGGAGGGAGGGAGGGAGGGTAATGAAAATGGATTGCACACCGGTCACGTTCGACTGCTTGTGAGATTGAGTGAAGGCATGGCGTTGTCGGTGTGATGGCCGAGCTCGAAAACAAAGCCTGCTGTAATTGAGTGATGAGGATCGAGATTGAATGGTTTGTAATTCTTACATCCTGAAAACCAACAACCATCTTACAGGCCGTATATCATCGTCAGCTCTGATCTCGGGATGGAACGGAGCGTTATGCTAACTGTACGAGTTAGGGCAGTGGTGGCTCAAGTGTTTAAGGCTCTGGGTTATTGACTGGACGATCGGGGATTCAAGGCCCAGCACTGCCAAGTTGCCACTGTTGGGCCCTTGAGCAAGGCCCTTAACCTTCTCTGCTCCAGGGGTGCTGTATCATGGCTGACCCTGCGCTCTGACCCCAACCTCCAAGGATGGGATATGTGAAGAAAAGAATTTCACAGTGCTGTAATGTATATGTGACAAATAAAAGTAAATTTAATTAATTAATTAAATAGACTACATTTGGATTAAGATCATAGCTGAAACCATGGGACTATAGGAGGAACTTTGTGCCACTAACAAAAAATGTAAAATTTTCTGTTCCTATGTGTGTACTGAGATGAAATAATAATGTCCTTTCATCAAATTTGCATTTTCATTTTCCCTGTAAGTGTGCAAAAACTAACGATCAAAACAAAACATCCTTTTACCATTCCATTTCCTTTATCATATCAGTATTTCGTGGCTGTTATTCAAATTAACTTGCTAACAGGAAACAAAAAATCGGAACACTTTAGCCTTTCATTTTCATATTGAATTGCAAAATGAGCACAAATACAAATTCAATTCATACCTTGTCTTTCCTTTTCCTTTTTTCATCTCATTAGACTAAATCCCTGACAAAAATCAAATGAAATAAATGGTAATGGATAAATAATAGCAAAACAGTTAAGGCTGTTAGTCAGAAATCATTCACTTTTCATTTCCCACTTTTCATTTTTCAGGTTCACTGATATGCTAAGTAGCTATGGGTGTGGCTAAGATTAAGACCACTCCCTAGAAGACAGGGGTGCGGTTCATAGCAGCATACGAGAGCTGACTAGCAGGTGAAAGGATTTATCAGATCCTATCATGTGGATGTACTCATAGTGAGTTTACTGAAAGTAAGATATCCGGACTATCAGCAACCCGGAGGGGCATGACGTCGCACAGAAGAATTTATTACTGCAGTCTCACCATCACACACTCCCAGTTCCTTGGCCCTGCTATCAGACACTGAAGTGTATATGTGTGTGAGTGAGCTTTATTCTTTACCCTGAGGATGAAGGATCTGGGTTAGTCATTTCAAGCGCAAAATATTATTCCACCTCTGCTGAGGGTTGATAAATGGGTTGAAGTTTAGGCTGCAGAACGACTTAAAAGCTGCGACGTGGCACACGACGCATCAACCCATCTTCAGCTGAAGGTTTTAGAACAAAGAGGAACCATAAAAGCTCTTAAACCCTAACTGACCCAGCCATCTGTTAGAAATACCAGCTGCACTGTGATAAACACTACTGATTACTGAGGAAAAACACAACTCAGAAATCAGCTTTACAAACACTTTCATAAAGCAGAAGTATGGTGGAACCTCAGTATACGAATTTAATCAGTTCTGGAGGCGAGTTCTTAAGACGAAAGTTTGTATTGTTTGTATTGTATTTCCCCATAAGAAATAAAGTAAATGCAGATAATCCGTTCAAGCCGCCCTAAAATATGACCAATACGAAACGTATGTAAATTGTATGGCTGCTTACAAAGAACTGACCCAAGCTAAGCAATATAATATAATGCTAATGTGTCATTTAGAGTAAAAAAAACCATTTTTTTCTTCATGTTCCTGACTTTATTCAATGTTTCTTCGCCCGTTTTGCTCATCCAAACAACCCCAAGGAAGTTTTCTTTAAATATAACGCTAAAGATTAAAGTCTTTGTCTAACCCCGTTTGTCTTGTCAGCGCAGTCCTGGGAACATGAGGACACTGGGACGTTGTAACGAGACATGACCCGTCTGCAGAAGGAAGCTCACGCTGAGTGAATCCAACTTTATTTCATGTGAATATGTACATATATAAAAAATAAGAACATATGTACATTAATAATAAATATCGACATTTGGAGTTTTTTTTTTTTACAGGTGAAATAAGTTACTAAACATTATACTTAAAATTATAAAATAATAATAATAATAATAGTAAAAAAACAAACAAACAAAAAAAAACACAAGACACATTTATTAAGAAAGCAGGCAATAAAGTTAAAAAAAACAAACAAACAAACAAACGAGGAACCGTTAAAGAGCAGATTAACATTTGGCCACAAAAGAAGAAGAGCAGAAACGGTGTCTCTATAACACGACACAGGCCATGCGGTGTGTGTGTGAGTGTGTGTGTGAGTGTGTGTGTGTGGGTGTGTAAGTCAGTACAGTTATAAAAGAGGCCAGTCTTTATTTCGCACATGGGCTGTGTTTCAATCCTCCACTTGACTATGGAACCAGCAGCATATAGTGCACTTGCTCACTTTTATAAAACATCACCTTGTAAACGTAGACCAGATTTATGAAAGTCTTTAACCCACGGGTTGCGTCTAAATCCTGCATGAAGTGCACTCCATCACGTTCGGGGAGTACGTAGTGCACTTTAGAAGAGTCGCTTTATAAACATGGGGCACTACAAGCTTTTAAAACCAAACCCACAGACTGTGTCTCCATCTGGAATCTCCGGCCTTGCCGCCTTGAAGTGCGCTCTGTCACTCCTTAAAAAGTAAACGCAGGGCACTTTAAAGTCTCCGTAAAAGCCGACGGTCCGTGTTCCCGATCTGCCCTTGAACCCTTCGAGTGCGCTGCATCACTTCTTAATCAATTGTGAATTAATGAAGTCCACTTGATGAATTTAAAGTCTTTTGGGGGAGTGGCTGAGCGACGCAGTGGGGCGTGAAGAACTTTAACCAATTGCAGGCCCTGATTAGCTCTGTTGCTATGGCAACCGGCTGCATGTGCACTAAACATGGCTATGCTCATAGACTCATTATTTAACAGCAGCTACGTTAAATAATCCTTCGAAACGGAAACCTTGGCGTGTGCCGACGTTCAGGTTCAACATTATGGTTTTACAGATTCGTTATGATAATTTTCCGACATTTTTATTCCCCTGAATTTTGTCAATTAGCGTAGACGTGTTTGGCGTTCTTCAGGGAAGCAGCTTACACATGATGGACTGGAGGCTAATCGTCTTCCTGTGGTCTTGTAGTTCCTGGGTACCTGCTGTACATTCAGCAGCTCGTTTTAAGACGTTATGGTTTCTATAGCAACAGCTCGTCCGCAGGGAATTACAAAATTTATTTAGTAGGGATGTGGTAGCTTAGTGGCTCCCAGGTCCACCAAGCTGCCACTGCTGGGCCCTTGACCAGGGCCGTTAATCATCCATTATATAAAACGTAAAGTCGCTCTGGATAAGGGCTTACTAATTTGTTTTTAAAAAATTGAATGTTTTAAGGGCGGAGTCTCCAGCATCAGTGCTTTATAACAAACCGAGGTTTCTTCCAGGAACATTACAAAAAATCTGACTAACGTCATGTGAGAGAATGTTGTTCATCTTTTGGCTGCTCCCTACGTGTGTGAGGGGTCGCCACAGTGGACCAACCGGTCCACACAACAACCTGGCACAGGTTTTACGCCGGATGCCCTTCCTGACCCAACCCTCATATTTTATCCGGACGTGGGACCGGCACTGCATCCAGTGGCTGGGGCTTGGGCACTGGCTGGGAATCGAACCCGGGCCTAACATCATGTGAGTGAATGAAGAGAGAAAGAGCTGGTGAGGGAACGAGTGCTGGAGCATTTGTAAGAACACAAACATCCTGGATGTTACAATAGCCTGAGCTCCGAACCTCCATAAAGAACCCTCTCCAGAATTCTAGTTTCTACTTCCGGGATTTACGGACATATAATCAGTAGCATTGCTGCTATACAACACGAAGTATTGTCAGTATTTTTAGGGTATCAAGCCTTTGTTATATTTCAGTGTTTGTTTTTCTGGGTTCTGACATTTGCCTAGTTATTTGACGTTGCTCTGCCTCACGAATTACATTCTTTCTTACCGGACATTCTATGCCTGTTTAACGACCACGTTTTGGAATCATTTGCCTGTTTATACCGCACATGGATCCCTACTCACTCATCCTTAGTTTGTTTATTATTGACAAGCTGCTGTGGTGTGAGAGAAATGAACCACGTGTTGTTGTTTCATTCCGTACGTAGAAACCTGAAGTAACACTGTTCCGTCGTCGCTAAAAAGTTTGACGGTTTTACCGAGCAATCGGCACACGCCCGCATCGATTCTTAAGATGTTTAAAAAGCCCCACCCTGAGAAATATGTCTGATTCTATTTTTTTTTTTATCTCGCGCATGAATAACAAAGTGACTGACAAAAATGAAGAAACTGTAATCTTCTGCGAAAAGGCGAAAATTCCCGGCTAAATTTCCATTAATGTCTTTTTCTTTTGCTCTTTTCATCCCATCTGACGTTCGGACAACGGAACACAGAGCCGCTTCGATAATGAAAAAATAAAATAATAATAAAAAAAAAACATCATAAAGCTGTCATGCCACAAAATAGATCGATATTTTTTTTTCTCTCTCCATGAAAAAAGAGATTAATAACAAACGCTCGGTACGCTCGGGTAGCAGAACAGAACAGTCCTTTTTCTGTGCAGTGGATGGACTTCGAAACTTAAATAAGAAAGAACAACAATAATAATAATAATAAAATAAAGAAAAGAAATGGATAGACGGAGAAGATAAAACCATCTGCAGTCTACTTTGGCTTTAGCCCATGCTGAAGAGGCACAGCGAAATGAAGAAAAACAAATCACAATGTCTTTTTTATTTCTTTCTCTTTTTTTTCTTCAAGAGTCTTTGAGTCATGAGTAAGACTTTTTGCACTTTGGAGGAAAAAATAAACAAAAAACCAAACAACGGCGTCGTAGAGCTTCATGCAAGAAAGTGGAGACCGGTGGGCGGAGCTGGCTGCGGTACCTGGCAGAGGGATGAGCCACGACTCCTTCTGGTTCATGTCAGGAAAAAAAAAAGTGAAAAATGAGAAAAACGTCCTTGTCTTGTGTGAGACACTGAAAGAGAGACACAGAGACAGATATTATTTTCACCGAAGCGTTGAACCGAGATCTTCCTGCACATGGAATCATGATTTCTGCATAAAAATGACTTGGGGGCGGGGCTACCGTTCATCTCACTTTAAATACACTTATGTGTAACAGCGTAAGTCAGGTAAGTTATGTGTAAGTCAGGTGATGATAGTTATGTAGATTAGTAACTTTATATTTGGGGAAATCTGTTAAATAAATGAACTAAAAAAAAAAGACGGAATCAGGAAATTTTCTTGAATAACAAAATTTTTATTCTGTAACCAGAATGTGAGCTAGTTAATTGGGCTACTAGCTAAAACAGCTAACGATGGTGACGATTATTAGTTGTAACTAGCCAGGGACAAAAAGGTACCGAATGTAATCCTGGTTGTCATGGTAACCTTATGTGTTTACGGTTGTTACATGACTCTGAAGTAAATAATAACAAACAATAACAAACATTAGCAGGTTTGCTAGCTAGTCTTTCAGATCTCTTACCTGCGTGGAATCGGACGCAGCCTCTGATCGGATAACGCGGCACCGGTGCAGCCTTTGGCGTCCGATCAGGGTGAGGGTCAGTTCATCCACCGCGAAGGAAACATCCAGAAGTGATTTAAATGCAGAAATGCACTCGATGAAAGGTCTTTTATTTTTTACAGTGAAGTTGTTGCTGCAGCACAAACGCAGTTCTTCAGTTTTTTTGTTTTTCTCCCGAGCCGAATGCTCGGGTCCGATTACAACACGAGTCTGGGATAAATGACAGAGACACGACTGTCATGCGTCTGTCCTCCTTTCACATTCCACCAGAGACACAAAACGTCCCCGCGTCCTTCACCGTCACCCCGAAGGTTACAGAAATACCAAGAAAAATCTTTTAAATTACAAACCTCACAATATATTAGTGCTTTGAGACTGAAGACATTCTCAGAAGAAACAAAAAAGAAATCGTAAAAAATCGAGCTGTTTGTTTGTTTGTCTTTTTTCCCATGAAAGCCGGTCAGTCTATTCGTCGCTTTCGTTTACAGCTCCCTTTGTTTACTTCGTCCTCTCTCTTCTCTTTCACACTTTTTTGTTGCAAAAAAAGTACGATTGTCGTCTTGCTGGAAAGTTTTCCCCATTTTTATTTAACCCCTCCCCTCCCGTTCCTCGTCCAATCCTGAAACAGAACACAAATCGGTGTGAGTCCTCCCACGTCTTTGAGTGACAGCTAAACCAGGCCAAAAAAAAAGAGAAGTTCGTAGCCTTTTTTCAGGTTACAGCCGTCGCCGTGAAACGAAAACCATTTTTGATGGAGAGATCGTGACACACTCTGTATTTTAGCATTAGCATGCCAGCTGCTGGATTGGGTCGGGTCGATGGTGTTAGCCGAGAGATAGAAAAAGAGAGAGAGAGAGAGAAAGAAAGTGAGAGAGAGAGAGAGAGAGAGAGAGAGAAAGGGGTCTGATGGAAGGTAGAAGAGATGGTGAAAGAGAGAGGAAGGATGTTTCTCCATGAAGGAGGGAGGTAGGTGACTGTTTGGCGTCTCTGTTTGTGCTCTAGACCGACGACTCCTCGGGGTTGGCGTCAGGCAGGACGCTTCTCTGCTGTAGTGTCCTCCGGAGCTCCTCCTTGAAGGGACTCGTGTAGTCGTTCTCTCGGGCTCCGATCCCCAGCTTTCCTCCAACTCCCCCCACTCCTCCGGGGTTTATCCCTCCGTTCGCCCGGTCCTCGCCCGCCACGCTCAGGCTGAGCCGGACGTACCCGTTGGTGCTGGAGTTCCGGATGTTGGTGAGGCTCAGACGGCTCGGCGAGTGTAGTGGCTGCCCAGGAATGGCGCTTGGCGAGGACGCGTGTCCGGGCACGATCTTCAATGATCCGTCTGAGTAGTAGAAATTGGCGCCGGTTTCCCAGAAGCGATCCTCGTCGTTGTTTGAGCTGGTGGGCATCTTGCTGGGCACGAAGCTTGGCGTCTCTTTGGGCAGCGTGATCGGGTAGACCAGCGTGCTCTCTAAAGGCTTCATCTCAGCGGTTCCAGCTTTCCCCAGCGCTAGCTTCAGCCTCCGGCGCAGGTAGAGGGCGCCGGCAAGCAGCACCAGACACGTGACACCCAACGCGATCACCAGCACCCAGAACAGCCCCATGCTGGCGTCTGGCGCTCGTGCTTCCATAAACACTGGCGCGCTGGCCACCACCGCCACCTGGTAGCGCTCCGTCTGGAACTTTACTCCCTGCTCCTCCGAGTAACACACGTAGCGTCCGGTCTGGGACGCACCCGCCTGGGGGATGACCAGGGCACGAAGGGCGCGGTCGAATCGGGGACCCGAAGTGTCAGAGTCGGACGAAAGCAACAACTCGCGCTCGTTCAGTGCCCACGAGGGACGTGCCAGGTTGGAGACCAGCTGGCACGGCAGCACCAGGTCCGAACCTACCACCACGGTCACGTTCCTCAGACGAGAATGTTCTGAAACACAGGACACAGAGGAGATGTCGGTTCTGTCAGAAGTTCTGGAGGTGCAGAAGTTGTTGCCCAGCAGGGGGCAGAAGAGTGAGACTCACCTGGACTGGGGATAGACACCGGCTTATCAAACTTAGCCTTTGACCCTCGATTAAATCTCTCCAGCATCAGATCCTGAGTAAGAGTGGACATGGAGCTGCGGGGGACACAAAAGACCGTTACACACAAAATCCGTTACACACACACACACACACATACACACACATACACTTACTACACACACACAAACTCATACACACTTGTTACACATGCACACACACACACACTTTAATAGATATAAGAGAAGAGAAAAATAAAAGAAGACAAAAGAAGAAAAGAGCAAAGAAGTGAAAAGGCGAGGGAGAGGTGAAGAGAACTGATAGAGTGGAAGGTCAGAGGCAGAAGAATGAGCAGAAGAGGACTAAAGAAGAAATAAAAAAGAAAACTACATGAAAAGATAAATGTTTCTGTCTGTTCAGGAGAAGGGTGAGTGATGGAGAGTGTTTGTGTGTGTAACTGTGTGTGTGTGTGTGTGTGTGTGTGTACCCGCGGTGGAGGTCGATGCGGACACACGCTCGTCCCTCGCTGTCCCAGGCGCAGTACGGATCTCGGGACAGCCAGCAGTCCGGCTGAGAGTGATAACGACTGCAGTTAGCCAAGGGCAACTGTAACACCTCGGACCGAGAGCCGATGTACAGGTACTTCTACACACACACACACACACACACACACACACACACACACACAGAGAGAGAGAGAAACAACACTGCTGAGACGGGGTAAGAAATTAATGAGATTAAGACCTTGCTCTGTTTGTGTGTGTGTGTGTGTGTGTGTGTGTGTAAGTGTGTGTGTGTGTTACCTTGCTGTGTGAGATGGTCAGACTGTCGACTGGTTGTGGCCAATCAAACAGCTGGATCTCCTCGATCACATGAGCCTCAGACCCAACAATCGCCACACGCTGGAGCCATCCATCAGCTGGAGGAGAGAGAGAGAGAGAGAGAGAGAGAGAGAAAGAGACAGACAGAGAGGGAGAGAGAGACAGACAGAGAAAAAGACAGACAGACAGAGAGAGAGAGACAGAGAAAGAGAGAACAAAAAAGTGATTAAAATTCTGCATTTATTCAAATATACCAGCTGAGGATTATGTGTAATTTTATAATAATAATAATAATAATAATATATTTTTTTACTAATAATATTACCAATATTTATTTACTTCCAATAAACAATTAAACAATTAAATATGTGTAAGAATGATATGAACAATAACAAAAAATAAATATTATAATAACTAAATAATTCAAATAATAAATTATAATAAATAAAGGAAATACTAATAAATATATAAATAATGACAAATAAATTAAACAAAAAAAAACTGAATAAAACACAAGTAATATTGTTTAAATAAACAAACAAAAAAAAAACTTAACTTGACTGATGTAAAAATTATTTTTATTCTTTCAGTTTTTCTGCAATAAACATCAGCGTGTATTTAGAGACCAAAAGATTGAAGCGTTCTTTATCGGGTTTTTTTTTTTTCTTCTTCACATTCCCGCGCGTGATCTGTGTTTAATCCCGCTAATGAGTGCGATGTGTGGTTTTATGCTAACGAGAGAAAAACATGGCTTCGTAACAGTGAGGAGGATTGATGAGTTTTTCCTCCGCAGGTTTCGGAGCCGCTAGATGAATAATAAGCTGTGTTTATTTTCTCTCATTCTCTATCTATCTATCTATCTATCTATCTATCTATCTATCTATCTATCTATCTATCTATCTATCTATCTATCTATCTATTTAATCTTTAGTGTTTTTTGTATTAAGTATTTTATTGCTATTTGTATAAAAAAGTAATTTCACTGGATTGAAATTAGTTCAGAATGTAAAGCTGTGTGTGTTTGTATGAGACAAATGTAGTGAGAAAACAATGCTGAGCATTTTACACACACACACACACACACACACACACACACACACACACACACACACAGATGGACGTCGACAGATTTTTTTCTCTGTTTCAGCTGCTTCTTCCTCACTCAACAGCTAATCAACCCTGTAGTCCAACTGGCAGTGCGTGTGTGTGTGTGTGTGTGTGTTTTGGCAAGGTTGCCGTATGAAGTCTGGCCTCCTAAGTGTAGCAGTCAAAAAGAGAGTGAGAGGGACTGCAGGCGAGAGAGATCAAGAGACTCAGACAGGTAGTGTGTGTGTGTGTGTGTGTGTATGTGTAAGAGACAGAGACTCAATATCAGTCATGCTGTGACAGCAGTCGCACTGCGCTAGTCCGACTGAGCTCGAGTGAAAATGCTTTCTTCACACCCTGCCAGTTCGTGTGTGTGTGTGTGTGTGTGTGTGTGTGTGTGTGTTAGAAAAGGAGACCAAGGACAAAGCCCAGCTGAAATATTTCCTCGCTGAACTCCTGAAAACACGCAGCAGATTTTTATGAATGTCCTTTTCAGTGTAAATAAACATCATTCACTCATGTTTACATCTGTTCCTTTTCTCTGCCATTCATCTGTTTTTTCTTTCAAGTAATCCATGTTTCAAGTAATTCCATGATAGATGTTCCTGTTCGTCCATCTATCTATCCATCTATCCATCCATCCATCCATCCATCCATCCTTCCATCCCTCCATCCGTCCCTCAATCCACCTGTCCATCCATCCATCCATCCATCCTCACTCTGGCCCAATAACTGAAGTCTTATATTTTCCACCCCTTCAGTAATCTATCCATACACCAACATCCATCCATTTACCCTACAACGCTATCCCTCCATCTGACTCATCCTTTCATCCATCCCTTCTTCCATCCCATTCATCCATTCAGATCCATCATCTCCCTCCCTCCACCCGGTGTGTACCTGTTCCAATAAACAGCACGCTGTAAGCTCTCTGGTCCAGGGCGTTGACTCGGTCCACAGCGATCCGGGTGAAGTTCACTCCCTTGGTGAGCATCAGGGGTCGAGCCTCGGCCCTCAGCTCCATCAGCGGGTGCTTCTTAGCGAAGTTGAGCGTGGCGTCCGGGAGCTGCAGCGAGCTGTTATAACCGTTCTCTCTGTCAAAGTTGGTGATACACTACAGAGATGAAGACGGAAGAAAAGCCAGGAGACAAACAGGAGACAGAAAAGAGATTTATTTTCCGTAAACTCAGGAACGTAACACCGTGTACCGGATCTTATCTGACACCGTAATTGTGTGTCGAGGGATTTGTTTAGAACGCCGCTTATCCGCAGAGCGCCGCCTGTTCAAAAGATTACACGCAAACTCTTTTAATCTCATTTCATTCCTAATCTCATTTCATTTAATCGCTTTAATCTTTCTGGCCACACGAGCGGCTAATTAACTGGGAATACCACATGTTCCTGCTTTCCATCGGGTTTTTCACCTCAGATGGCGCACCGGCGTTCTTTTTGTTCTTCTTACTGAAAGCCGAACATCTCAAATAGAATCGAACGCGTGGTTTTCGTTTGGTTTTTGGCTCAAGCTTCTAAGCCACATGAATTCCTGAAAAATCCATGATAACAGGGCGACTGCACTCACCGCTCCGGGTCGTGGGTTCGGGACCACCCCCGTGTATCTCCCCCATCTCTGAGACGCCTCACGGAATTCCTTATATGGGCCCTCGAACACACTCTTCACCTCTCCGATGTGGTACTGACACACGGCCGAGACGTCCACGTCCCCCCTGAGACACAGCAGGACACATCAGAGGTCAGTCCTCTTACATGATGCTTTGATTTAGCAAATGAAAGCACATATTTTGATTTTGTGTTAAAGAGATAAAACAAGCTTTTATGTTATAAAAAAAAAGAACGAGCAACGATGAGTTCCTGATGAACTCCTGAGCTTCAGTGGTGCATAAAAACATTACTGAGAAAAATAAATAATGGAGCTGGCTAATCTGAAATCCAGACGGGATACACACTTACAGAGAAGAACACGGAGAGAAGGATAGAACGATAGACAGATATAATATATACAATATGTTCTAGTGGAAAAAATATTTAAAGGTAAAGACATATAGATTGGGGGAAAAAGAAAAGGAAAATGGAGAGACTATGTGTCTGTGTGGGGGGGAGTGGAGAGAGAGAGAGAGAGAGAGAGAGAGAGAGAGAGTGAAGAAGGACCAGGAAAAAATGGGAAGAGAAAAACCCCCAGAAATAAAGAGAAAAGAAAGAAAGAAAGAAAGAAAGAAAGGGGGGGAAGGAGGGAGGGAAGAAGAAAGAAAGAAAGAAAGAAAGAAAGAAAGAAAGCAAGAAAGAAAGAAAAAAAAAGATGGGTAGAATTCTTTTATAAATGAGAACTGTAAATAAGTTTGTGAGAAAAAGTTAGAGAAAGTTAGAATAGTGAAAAAGAGAAAAGGAGGAAAATAAAATAAGAAAAAAGTTGAGATGAAGAAAAATAAAAAAAATACTAGAAGAAAAAAAAGAAAAAAGCGTAAAAGAAAAAAACCTAC
>NC_080731.1:2460740-2465740 GCF_019097595.1 Hemibagrus wyckioides
TAAAATTAAAAAAAAATAAACAAAGAGAAAAAACTAGGTAAGAAACAAAGGCAAAGAATTTTTAAGAACAATGTATGAGAACAAGAGTGGGCGTGGCCAGAGCTCCCGTCACTCACCACTGGGCGTGGAAAACTCCGTAGAAGACGGTGTTCTTCCAATCATTTCCCTGCATGGTGAAGACGGCCTGCAGGTGGTTGAAGGTGATGTGGCGCTCGGGGAGGGAACAAA
Source organism: Hemibagrus wyckioides (assembly GCF_019097595.1). NCBI lineage: Eukaryota > Metazoa > Chordata > Actinopteri > Siluriformes > Bagridae > Hemibagrus > Hemibagrus wyckioides. Next base: position 2,460,969 of record NC_080731.1, read on the forward strand.
TCAAACGAGCCTTCTGAAACGTCGTCCACTTCTTCTGTAGGGTCCGAGTTCCCCCCTGGTCACCCTGATGGTACGGTCCAGAATAAAACTCATTCCGAGGAAAAGCCGTCTCGCGTTCAGACATTTTATTCATAAACATACAGGACACAAGTAGTGCTAGTGCTAATTAGCCAAATAAAGCTAATCTGACAGGATTTTTGAGAGAAACTTTACGTTTTATTCATAAATATACATTTTCATTGCTAATGCTAGCTAACTAAAATACGCTAATCTGACAAGATTTCTGAGAGAAACTTTACTAATAAATATACATTTTTATACTGCTAGTGCTACTTAGCCAAACTAGGCTATTTCTGACGATTTCTGAGAGAAACCTTACGTTTTATTCATAAATATACATTTTCATTATCATCGCTAATGCTAGCTAACAAAAATATGCTAATCTGACAGGATTTCTGAGGGAAACTTTACGTTTTATTCATAAATATAGATTTTTATTTTGACTGCTAGTGCTAGATAGCTCAATTAAGACGACCTGAGAGGATTTCTGAGAGGAATTTAAACTTATATTTATGAATAAAAATCTTCTGCTAGTGCTACTTAGACAAATAAAGACAATCTGGCAGGATATCTTTATCGCTAAATCTAAATGAACTCGACAGAATTTCAGAGGAACTTTAAATTCGATGTATAAATGTCCCTAATTTTCCACTGCTAATGCTAGTTAGCTAATAAAGCTACACTGAGAGAAAATTTAAGTTTCATTTATAAATATAAATGTTTATTATCAGGGATAGTTCCAGTTAGCCAAATGAAGCTAATCGGACAGGATTTCTGAGAGAAACCACACGATTTAAAAATATATAAAACGTTCGTCTGCTAATGCTAGCCAGGTAAAAGTTAGGATTTCAGAGTTATATCATTCTCAAAAATCTAATTCATACTTAAAAATGTTCATGAATTTATCTGTTGGATGTTTATAACGTTCACTGCTAATGCTAACTTGCTAAAGGGAGCTAGTTGGAGCGGTCATGTGATGGAATCGTGGCTTAAACGAAATAATTTGAATGAATTTTTTGTAGTTTTTGATAAAATCATGAAAGAAAAATAGTTTTGGCTTCAAATTCAGAGGTTTGGACTGACTCTGTGTGTGTGTGTGTGTGTGTGCGTGTGTGTGTGTGTGTGTGCGTGTGTGTGTGCGTGTGTGTGTGTGTGTGTGTGTGTGTGTGTGTGTGCGTGTCTGTGTTTCCTCACCTTACACACACGGGCCACTCGAGCTACAGTCAGGTCTCCGTCACAGTCGAGCTCCACGGCTCTCTCGCTGAAGAAAAAGTAGATTTTATCATCGTCTCCCTCGCGGCTGTTCCTGCTCTCACGCACCAGAGCAGAACCCACGAAGTTCGGCTCTAAAGGACAGAACGCCAGAGAACGAGAGAGAGAGAGAGAGAGAGAGAGAGAGAGAGAGAGAGAAGGTGGAGAAAGAGCAAGAGGAGAAATGGAGGATGATGAAACAAGAAAAAAAAGAAAAATGGCAGACAAGAGGAGGTAAAGGCAGAAGAAGGAGAATGACAGAAAAGAGAAAAAAGAAGGTGAGAAGGAAAAATAATTAAAAAGCAAATGATAAATAATGAGCAGTAGAGGATGGTGAAGAAAATGAGAAAGCCACAGAGACGACAAGAAGATGGAAGGAGTTAATATAAAAATAATAATAAAAACAAGAAAAAAATGCAGAGGAAAAAGAGAAGGTACAAAGAAGAACAAGAGGAGAGAAAGGAAGTAGAGAGGAAAAAAAAATATATAAAGAATAGGAAAAAAGAAAGAAAAGACAGGTAAAGAAGATGAACGAAAAACAAATAAGAAAATTAAGTAAAAAATTGTAGGGATGAGGTAAAAAAGCAGTAATAAAAATAAAAAATAAATAAATAATAAAAAAATAAACATGAAGGGAAAATGTTGAGGAAAAAGAAATTGAAGAAAAATTTTGCAAAAATGATAAAACGATTAAAGAAAGAAAATGGCAGGAGTAGAGATAAAAAAATGGAAATGGAAGAAAAAAATATTTTAATTAATTTAATTCAGTTAAAAAGTACAAAGCAGAAAGACATAAAGAAAAATTTAAGAAAAAGGGAAAAATTAAAGAATAAAAAAATAGAAGAGAATAAAAAGATGAAAAAAAAGAGATCAGGAAAATGTTAAAAAATTAGAAGAAAATGAAGAAGGAAATCAAGACAAAAGGTTGTTATTCAATATCACACCTCTGTGTGTGTGTGTGTGTGTGTGTGTGTGTCTCACCATTCAGCCAGGCCGGCAGGTATTCACTCTTCATGCTGTAGTGCTGCTGTCCCAGGTTGCGCAGGATCACCGGCTCCGTGCCCAAGAAATTATTCAGAGTGGCAGAGTACAGCTCCTTATCTACACACACACACACACACACACACACACACAGAGTATAAATGATTCATCACACACTCGTATCCCAAGACTGTTTGCTATAACATGAATAAATAATACAGGGTGAAGTGTGTGCACACACACACACACACACTGCAGAACCCACACTGCCTGATAGGAATGATATATCTCGGAACATGAACCCACACACTCTCAGGTCTCTCACACACACACACACAAACACACACACACTCACCCACGATGAGGCCGGTGTGGCCTTTAGCCGGGTCGTAGGGACACTTGCCCTTCCCATCCTCGAGGGCAGCGCTGTTCAGAGTGAAATGATCCACGTTCTACACAACAGAACAGATATCTGAGTTCAACTTTACTAGAAAAGGAGGTGGGCGTGGCTTTTATAAACATATATACAGTCATAGTGAAGAAGTAGATGTGGTCTCTGTACCTGTCAATCCTAGTAAAGAAGGTGGGTGTTTCCTAAGTACATGTTAGTCACAGTGAATAAGTGAGTGTGGCCTCTGTACCTCTCAGTTATAGCAAAGAAGTGGGTGTGGCCTCTGTACCTGTCAGTTATAGCAAAGAAGTGGGTGTGGCCTCTGTACCTGTCAGTCATAGTGAAGAAGTGGGTGTGGCCTCTGTACCTGTCAGTCATAGTGAATAAGTGAGTGTGGCCTCTGTACCTCTCAGTTATAGCAAAGAAGTGGGTGTGGCCTCTGTACCTGTCAGTTATAGCAAAGAAGTGGGTGTGGCCTCTGTACCTGTCAGTCATAGTGAAGAAGTGGGTGTGGCCTCTGTACCTGTCAGTCATAGTGAAGAAGTGGAAGTGGCAGGTGTACGATGTCAGTCATAGTGAAGAAGTGGGGGCGTGGTCTCTGTACCTGTCAGTCATAGTGAAAAGGTGGGTGTGGCCTCTGTACCTCTCAGTTATAGCAAAGAAGTGGGTGTGGCCTCTGTACCTGTCAGTCATAGCAAAGAAGTGGGTGTGACCTCTGTACCTGTCAGTCATAGTGAAGAAGTGGGCGTGGCCTCTGTACCTGTCAGTCATAGTGAAGAAGTGGGCATGGCCTCTGTACCCATCAGTCATAGTGATGGAGTGGGTGTGACCTCCTCTGTACCTGTCAGTCATAGTGATGGAGTGGGCGTGGCCTCTGTCTTAGTGGTGGTCATGTTTGCTTGTTACTGCCTCGCTCTCTTAATTTACATATAAAGTAAAAAAGTTCTGCACTTTTCAAGTTATGGTTTTGATTGACAGGCAAACACCCGCCCACCTTCCCGCAAACACCCGCCCACCTACATACTACAACTCTTCATAAAGCAAATCCTGCTGGAGGACAAACACACAAACACAACACACAACATAAAAAAGACACACAAACACAACATATACATACACACACACACAAACACTCACACACACACACACACACAAACACTCACACACACACACAGCCATCAGCCATGTCTACCCACTACAACTCCAGCTACTGATGAACCTCCAACATCCTCCCACACACACACTCACACACACACACTCACACACACACACACACACACACACACACACACACTTCTCTCTTGATCCTCCAGCATCTAATCCAATGCAATCTCTTATGCCTATGATAAGACCCTCTCATCTGCATGAGATATATTTCACTCTGACACGGACAGCGTGAGAGAGAGATGAAGAGACAGAGTGATATAGAGAGAGGAGGAGGAGGAAGAGGAGGGAGAGGAGGGGGAGGGGGAGGAGAAGAGACACTTACAATGTAGGTGCACTTGGGCTGGAAGGCGTAGGTACCACATGTGTACATGTGAGTGTGATTATATCCCTGGAGGAACCGGATGTAGTTAAAACACTCCGTCTGTGTGTGGGAGAGAGAGAAAGAGAGAGGGAGAGAGAGAGAGAGAGAGAGAAAGAAAGAAAGAAAGAAAGAAAGAAAGAAAGAAAACAAAAAAGGGTAAAAGAATGATGAGAGGGAGGTGAAGTGAGATTTAATAAGAGAAAGAAGGCAGAAAAAAGAAAGAAAGAAAAAAGAAACAGAGGAAAAAAATGAAAGAAAAGAAAAGGAAATGTTGAAGAAAGAGAAGCAGGGTATTAAAGAAAAGGAGAGAAAGAAAGGGAGGGATTGAAAACGAGCCGGAACAAAGAGGCAGCAAGAGGAAAGAGGAAACGTAATGATTTTTACAATAATGTATTTTACGTGAGTAAAGCTCTTTTTAATCAAATTTAATCACTTATATATGAGAGAGAGAGAAAGACAGACAAAAAAGGAGAGAGGAAGATAACAGAAAGTGGTTATAATGAAGCCGATACCTGGTTGTTTTTTCCTCTCTCAGCACACTCTTTCTTCTTCTCCACAGGG